>NC_056729.1:906605359-906860359 GCF_019279795.1 Protopterus annectens
TGTTTTCTCCTGAAACATGTTTACTTAAACAAAGGCATGCCAGTGGTGCCATAGATACCTTATAATACCCAGAAAGAAAATAGAGGATATGGTTCTTTTAATAAAGAATAATTGCATTAAAGCCAAAAGTGAATATTTTCAAAAAGAGTTATTTCGTAATGTATGTTAACCTTATGGACCCCTGGTATAAATAGATTTTGCTACAAAAGAAAGAAAATCCTGTAAGAGAGAGTGTACACAACCGAACAAAAACTCCCTCTTAGTCTAAACAAACAAATCAGGGAACTAGTCAAGTTTTAAGTCTTTAAAAGCAAATTTTGAGAGAAAAATGGTCTGCTAAGCTAAGGATAACCATAGTACAATCTTAAGGGCAACAACCAGCAATGTGTGGAATTAGTTATAGATGGTATCACCTATACTCAGCCAGAAGGTATAGCAAATTTGCTGGCTGATAAATTCAACTCAAATTTCACTTCTCCATCACCTCCTGTTACCCTCCAAGAAATACCCTACACCATTCCACTATCAGTTATCACCAAAAAACAGGTCACTACTGTGCTCTCTAAAGGTAAAACATAGCTTTGAAGGGTCCTGACAGTATCCAAGGATGTTTCTTAAACAGCTTGAAACAGTAGCTATCAGGTCCAACAAGATCTCTATTTAACCACAGCCTCCAGACTGGCTTTGTCCCTGTGGAATGGAGGACAGCAGCAGTCATCCTTCTACATAAAGGGGGACTGTCAACATGCCCAGTAAATTACAGACCCATAAGCTTGACTAGTCTAATATGCATAGCCATGTCAAGAATAATCATGGACCTAATAAATAATGACATTGGAAACCTCCAAACACTAGACTCAACCCAGTTTGACTTTTTCAAGGGCAGGTTATTCCTATTCAATCTGGTGGACTTCTTTAAAAAAGTCACTAGAGCCATGGATGAGGATAAAACAGTGCATACCGCCTACCTTAACCTAGCCAAGGCATTTGACTCAATTCTCCTCTCGGGTATTATAGATAAACTCACAAAACTGGGCTTTAATATCTGTGTCACCAGATGGAAAGTCAAATGTCTCACGGACAGTACACATGATCCAGCAAGAGGTCAGTTACTAGTGTTGTGTCACAGGGCTCAGTTCTGGACCTCTCCTGTTCAGAATATACACATCTGGAGTCAAGATTAATGTAGAAGGACTCTGGCTGACTAAGTTTGCTGACAACTGCAAGTTGGGAGCAATCAATGAATCCCCTAACAATGTAGATAGCCTTCAGAAAGGTCTGACTCAGACAAATGATTGGTGCCAGAGCCATGGCCTAAAACTAAATGTAGAAAAAAAATGCATATTCATAGCCTTTGGAATGTCAAATAACCCTGCAAATTACAACTTTAGTAGCACACCCCTAAGAGGTGAGAGATCTACGGACACAGATAGATAATAGCCTCAGCTTTGACCACCATGCTTCCATAGTGGTGTGGAAGTCCTTCTATTTGGCATAGCTTATAAGTAAAGGCATGGTATCCAGATCCGAGGAAGTTATTGTCCCACTGTACTTGGCCCTCATCAGACCAATATTTGAGTACAATGCACCTTTTGGTGTATATTTACCAGGCACTTGCAACAGCTTGAGCAGACTCAGAGGTTCCTTACAAAAAAATACAGGGTGCAAACAACATGTTCAGTGCAAGTAGACTAAAAGCTCTATCCATTTACTTTGTCTCCTACCAAATATTAAGGGGTGATCTATGCCTAATCTAAAAGGCACTCACAAATCCAGCTTTGATGAAACTGTTACACATACGCAAGGCAAACTGCTTGAGGGTCATCTGATCTAGGGATCTAAACCTGATCTGTGACATGAACAAAACATGCTGGGGAGACCGATATGTTTCTCAGAGGTTACCCCTTCTCTGGAACAGGCTTCCTGTTTATGTAAAGCAGGGCCTTTACCTGACTCTCTTCCCAATCCAGTTTGGATCGATGGATGGGGAATCATAAATTCACTCCTGGGAGGGTGCCCATGTCCCTTTTAGACAGAGGCATTCTTTGAAATACTCAAAAGCATGGGCACAAACTTAAGCCATCCTCTGTCCCTTAGGGATCGAAAAGCAGGTCAAATTCAGTTAATAATTCAGTTAATAATGGCTAGGCTTGTAAGGGCTCTTAAGCTATTAGCCTAGTAATCTCCTATGAACCTATGAACCAGTTAAATCTTCTAGAAACTGCTTCTTTTCAGAGGTGACCTGAGACTTCTGTCTGGTTCTGCTTAGGATCACACAGTTTGTGAATGGAATCTGCCAGACGTAAGACCATGTCTACAGCATGTTAGAAACTCACAGAGTGAACAGCATGTAATTAGTCTTGAGTCAGAAAAACAGTTTTAGTGATGAGTAATCTATGTTCATACTTCAGTGTGCTCTACAATTTCCCTGTTTACATATTTTCACAGTATTCACTCCCTCTGAGCCCATATTTGATAGTTTCTGGGGGTTAGTCATTGCTCCTGAATGGAATGTGTTGTTCACAGAATGTTAGTTAACCTTTTGGGCGGCAGAATATGTCTGCTTTGTGGGTGCTATTTTGGCCCATGGTTCTCTTTGTTGCTTTTGTAACTAACGAGTGCTGTAATCCTTTCTGTATAAAATGATATTAGATTGTTTCATTGACTTGGAAATGAGATTGGTCTCTGCCAGAGATGGTCTGCACCTGTCACCCCTGGGATTCAGGTTACTGGCTAAGGCTGTTTCACCCCATAGTGCCTTTTTTAGGCAAAGTTCAAAGGACAAAACCACCACTGTAACAGGTACAAGCATGCAAAATCTGAAGGTAATGCTACTCAATGCTAGAAGTCTAAACCTCAAAATGCACTCTCTCGAGGCACTTCTAAAAATGGAGAACATTGATATCTGTGCAGTAACTGAGACCTGGTTCAAGGCTCCGGAGATTACCCCTGCAATACCAGGCTACAACTCTTTCCACACTTTTCGGCCACCAAACCAGGACTGAAACACTAAAGGTGGAGGAGTGTCAATATTCACCAAGGATATTCACACCACCAGGCTAGTTGCCCAACACATCATCATCATCCCCCTTTTTCCCATTTCCATGGGGTCGGGGTATCATATTAATTGTCGCCAACTCTCTCGGTTCAGTGCCACTCTCCTGCCTTCTTCAACACTCATGCCTGACTGTCACAGATCTTCTTTCACACAATCCATCAACCTCTTTGCTGGACGCCCTCACTTCCTCTTACCTTCTTCCTGTCTGTCCCAAATCTCCCTCACCAGATTGTCTTCTGCTTTTCTACACATGTGCCCATACCATCGTAATCTGTTCTCTTTGATCTTTTCTGCAACTGGAGCTACTTTGGCTTCTGCTCTTATGTCCTCATTTCTTCACCTGTCCCGCAGTGTGCATCCTATCACCTTTCTCAACACAATGCATCTGAAATTCTCCAGGTGCAGCTAACACTAGGTAAGACTGCAATCCAAAGTGTAGCTTGCTACAGATCCCCCACCATACCCCAAGATTCTCACTACACCTTTCTAAACATACTGGAAAATATTAAGATTGAACCAGGCACCCTAATACTGGGTGATTTTAACTACCCTGCCATTAACTGGGAAAACTACTCATGTACCAACACCTTTGCCCAACGGTTCTTGGAATTCATAAATTCCAATCCCTGGATCAACTAATCCATAGTCCTACCAGGGGCTCCAATATCCTAGACCTGGTCATTACCAACATTGGAAATCGATGCTCCACACCTATGGTCACCCCCTCGTTAGTCAGGTCTGACCATAACCTAATCACCCTTAACATCCACATCCCACCCCCACCCCCCAGTAAGGAAACCTCCATAAAAAACTTCTCCAAAGCCAACTTCATGCTACTCAAGTCAGAAGTGACAAACTTCATGACACCCATGCAGACGGGACTGAAAGTTCAACTGCTGAATCCTATACTAAGGCACTGTACGAGCACATCCACCCATGCATGAATCGTGCCATCCCAAATAGAACCAAGATGCTCTCATCCAAAAAAAGGAAGCCAATCTGGCGGTCCCCTGCCATAAACAAACTTTACAACAAAAGGAAGAAACTGTTGCAGAAAAGAGGAAAATCCCAGGATGCAAAAAACTCCCTTACCAGCCTCAGTAAGAAACTGAGATCCCTCATAAAATCCTCCAAAGCTAGTTATGAAAATAAAATTGCCAAAGATTCCAAAGACAACCACAAGGCATTCTATAACTATGTCAAGAATCTAAATGGCAATGCTCAGATCTGCTCTGAGCTAAAACAGAATGGCATTAAATATACTGATCCCAAGGATATTGCCAATATCCTGGCAGATCGATTCCATGCCAACTTCACCCCCCACTCACCCCCTAAATGGCCCATCTCAATACTGGAAGATTGCCAAATTCCGGTAATAACGGCCACATGGGTAAAAAAAATGCACTGTCCAAAGCTAAGAATACAGCATCCATGGGACCAGATGACATCCCGGGCTGTGTACTACATGACCTACAATATGAACTGGCACCTCACCTAAGTGTCATGTTTAGTCATAGCCTCACCTCAGGTTTCGTGCCCACTGAGTGGTGCAGAGCTACAGTTATCCCACTCCACAAGGGGGTATCCACCTTGGATCCTGGAAACTACCGTCCCATCAGTCTGACAAGCCTTATCTGCAAGGCCATGGAGCGTATTATCATGGAACTTATAAACAAAGACATTGGCAACCTTCAAACACTGGACCCCATTCAGTTTGGGTTCGTGAAGAGCCGATCTTGTCTCCTGATCCTGATTGACTTCTTCGAATCAGTCTCCAGAGCCATGGACAAGGCTAAGGTGGTCCACACAGCCTATCTAGACCTTGCCAAGGCCTTTGACACCACCCCCCACTCTGGAATCATAGATAAACTTACTAAGCTGGGCATTAATCCCTACATCCGTTGCTAACTGGCTTACTGATAGAACCCACACTGTAAAAGTAGCCGACTCCAAATCCAGCTCCAGACAAGTGACAAGTGGAGTACCTCAGGGTTCAGTCCTGGGACTGCTCTTGTTTGGCATCTACTTCTCTGAAGTACAGGCCGACACTAAGGGACTCTGGCTAACAAAGTTTGCAGATGACTGCAAACTGGGAGCCATTATTGAATCCTCAAATTATGTGGATAATCTACAAAAGGGCCTTACAGAAACAGATGCTTGGTGCCAGAGCCATGGGCTCAAGCTCACTGCCAAGAAATATATAGTTATCCCCTTTGGGAAAAAACATGTATCCGTGAATTACCATATAGGTGGCAGTACACTAAACACCAAAAGTGTGATAAGAGACTTAGGGACACAGGTGGACAGTGGTCTTACCTTCGGTAACCACATCGCCACAACAGTCAGGAAATCCTTCTATGTGGCACACCTCATCACTAAGGGCTTTTCATCCAGAAAAAAGGAAATCATTGTTCCACTGTACTCATCCCTCATTAGACCCATTATAGAATACAACGCCCCATTTGGTATGTACCTCTCAAGACATCTGCAACAACTGGAAAGGCCGCAGAAATACCTCACTAAAAGAATCACAGGCCTAAAGCAGATGCCCTACGCTGACCGCCTTAAAAAACTCCAGCTATACTCTGTCGCATATTGTCTACTCAGAGGCGATCTCTGCTTAACATACAAGGCAATGTCAAACCTAGAGCTATTGGACATGCTACACTTAAAGAAATTCCAATCCCTCAGAGCCACACGCTCTAGGGATCTAAACCTTGCCATCACAATAAACAAAACATGTTGGAGGGATAGGTTCCTGACCCAGAGACTCCCTAGACTCTGGAATAGATTGCTCATACATGTCAAACAGAGTGGCTCTTTGGCCCTCTTCAAAAGGAACCTTGACGACTGGATGGGAGAAAGGAAATTCACCCCAGGGATCACGTCAGTCGCCCTGCTAGACAGGGGTCCAGGGAAGTAAATAGTGTGGGAAGAAATAGCCAGGGAATTGTTATGGCTAGGCTTGTATAGGCCCTAGGGCTGATAGCCTAGTACCAACCTATGAACCTATGAAAAGCAATAAGGGCTGCTTTCATTTATGTATTAAGTGCATTGTTTCACCTCTCCACCCTGCCATGGTTTAAGGATTGTCCAGAGTGTGTTAAACTAGCTGTCGTTGACCTTTAGCAAATGTGAGTAAAAGAGATGACTGTGATGGGTCTGTCTTTTTAATCAAAATATTCAGCAAGAGAATAAGTTGGGATTTAGTATTGACTAAAGATAAGGGAATGTTTTTCAAGTGAGAATTTTATCTTTGTTACATTCTAAAAGCAGTTCAGGTATTGGACTGCTGTATGTGTGTGTTTCAGCTGGAGAGGACAGATGATTTAGATTTAGCAGCACCACTCTAGGTGCACATGTTATCCCATGTCTTAAACCATGTCCGACTTGTGACCTGCTTTCAGCTACCACACAAAAAGTCGATTTCATTTAAGATGTGGAGGGTGAGTGGCATAGCACATTAGGTCTGTATGCAAAACCAAGTCCTCTTCCCTGTTATTGAAGAAAATCATCATATACAGGATTAGCCAGGCTGTACAGAAGTAAAATAGCTGGTATTTATGAATGACATGAAAAGCCTTCATGTCATATTTTACTTTATATGTATATATCAGTGGAATGACTAGACTTGCAGAAAGAGCAGATTAGTAAAGAGGCATATTCAGAGCACGCATTGCACTGTAAATCTTCGCTTTTGGCCCCTTCCAGTAAAGGATACCCATTAAGCAAGCATAAAATGCTGAAAACAAAGATAAATTTGCTAATCCGTCCATTACCATTGTACTGGTCCCTTTTGCGTAGCTTGTGACAAGAAGATGTTCAGCTGAAATGCACTTTTCATTATCACTGCACATAAACTCGTCCTCCCAGAATGCACTGCTTTCCATACACAAAACAATTACCACAAACAGTCACACCAAACACCTTAACCTTCACTGACACATAATAGACCAGGCTAGCATGACAGATTCCCAACACAGCAAACCTCCTGCTTGAGGAACAAGGTTACTGTACACTTCAAGCAATTCAGCACATTGATCCCATTCAAAACTGCTCTGGATGATTGTGTTTGCACTCTTTAGTTGAGGAGTCTAATTTGTACATTTTTTTCTCGGGTTTAGCTGTCTAGATTTTTCAATGATCTACTGGGCTACATGCGTAATATGTAACTGTTAAAAAAATGAACATGTGGTTTGTTAAATTCTTACGTTTTATACCTCTCTAACAAATGCACATCGCTTTACATAATGTTTCATATTTCGGTCTAGTGCTGCTTTAAAGTTAAGATAGTGCTGTGCCCATTACACCTAGAATGTGTCAAGTTTAACATATTCTGTATTTTTACACAGTTTTAATCTGTCTGAGGTTTCACTGCAAAGAGAATTCTTAGGAGCTAAAAATGTAATTTTTTTCCAATAGTTCTTTAATGTAGGCTTTCTCTGATAAATGGCTGTGTGTAGTAATGTGCTGTGTGAGGAGAGCTCACTTGATATACTTAGCCATGATGTCCAAACATTTAAACAGAAAGTTAACGAGGGAAACGTGGGGAAGATGGTAATAGCTGAAAAAGACAGTTAATGAAGGAAATGTGGGGAAGATGGTAACAGCTGAAAAAGAGGGAAAATGCCTAACTTACACCAGACTGTTTTCTGAAGAATACTGTTGGTGAGAAATACAGTATGAAGATCCTATAGTGTAGATTTTTCAAGTTCTATGTGAAACTGTTTTCTGGACTATAGCAGTCCACTTCTTTTGTTACATCTGTCTGCATGGGTTAACTTTGGGTAGTTCTTTTGTACCCTAGTCATTTCAATAAGGTAGCTGTGTTAAAAAAAAAAAAAAGAAAATCTTACCTATAATACCTATTTCTGAATAGCCCTCACAGCTATAAAACAGTTGTCTGTTTACCACATGACTAATTAGCACCTCCTACAGACCAGGCATATAATTACAGTCTATACAGTGGCTTATCATACCTGTGGAAGGCATATACTGATACTTTGAAATCAGCTGCATTTCTGAATGCGGATGTAGAGGCACAGTAGAAGTGCTAATATAAAGATCAAATGGAGCTGGTGCTATCCATTAATTACCTGTTAATGTACAAAGCATATTAGCATTTGTGAACTACAGTAGATCAGATCTTTTACTTGTCTTATCATTGATAGGGCAGCAGCGGTTAGTGTTGTGGTCTCACAGGAAGAGATTCTCTGGTTCACTTCTCAGCTGGGATACCTTCTGTGCAGAGTCTGCATGTCCTCCCTGTGGTCGCGTGGGTTTCCTCTGGGTGCTCTGTTTTGCTCCTATATCCCAAAGGAGTGCTATAGGTAGATTGGACACTCTACATTGGTCCTAGGTGTGAGTGTGTACGTGTGTGTGCCTTCTGTGGAAAGTTGGGCGCCAGGCTGGCAACTCAACACTGTAAAACTCCATTGCCAGTCATTCTGAGGACTGCTGTTCCACTGTGGTAACCCCTAACCAGGAAAAGACGAAAGGAGACAAAGAAGAAGACTTGTCTTATCATTGATGGATGGTGTTGCCTGGTTATCAACCAGTTTTCTGAACTAGAGAGTGATGTAGTCTTCTTGCCCAAAGATTGTAAATATTAACCACTTTGCAACTGTTTATAGAGTGGAAAGCAGAGATCGATGGTTGTCATAATGTTGAGGCTAGACTCTTGTTTATAGCAACTTCCATAAGTAGCTTAACACAGGATAATGACTGATGCGTCTCTTTAAAGTCTGATAAATCTGGAAGGATAGTACATGACTATCAAATATTTTTTTTATTTTTTTTTTTAAACCAGAGCCAAATTACTGAAGCAATAGTCCCAAAAGAATATTTTGGGGAAGATAGAGATTATCAGAGCATGATGAGTCCTAACAGTAGACAGAGTCTTTACAATTGCAAACATCTAAGACGTGTATTTTGTAATTAATTTGTTGGTCATATGCATTTCATGTGGTTCTTCTCAGCAAAGCCATTCCTCTGTTCTGCCATCTCTCTTTCCAGACATGAAGCAGCAAGTGGAAAAGGACATGCAATATGAAAATAAGAATAAAAGTATGCATTACCAACAATATTTCTGAATAAAATGCTTCCCCTTATGTGCTTCATGAGTTACAGCAACATACCAAAGACACGTACAAGTTAGGAGAGTGACTGTTGAAATGTGGTAGATATGTCTACTGTCTACGCGGGTATGGTATTGCCACTTGAGTGACAAATGTCCTTACGGAGTTCTGTAATTTCACAGAACAGCTTTCACAATGAAAATCTCTTGTGAAGATTTCCTTTCAGGGAGACGTACTCTGTCTTGTAAAATTCCTTCTTTTTTTATTTTACTTTTACTTTTAATACTGAAATGTTGTGTTTTTTGTTTACCATTCTTATCTTCTTTACCGGCTTCCTTTCATCGCTCAACATTTAGAAGTCTACTCCATGCATTTACCATAGGTGAAAATGACAACTTATGGGAAGGATGCTGTAAAATGACTGGCTTTATTATTTTGGCTGGTGTGCTCTCTATTGCCTTTTTTTCTGGTTCTCGAGTGGCGTGTATGCAATGGTATAATTTCTGAAGATATTGCACACACTTTTCATCTGCCCCCACATGTGTGTGCAGATTTAGTAATTTTCTTGCTTTGTTAACCACATATGTTTATAGTGGCAGCCTTGAAGTTTGTGCTTCACCATTATACAACATAGCATCAACTACAACAAATTATGGTGTATATGAAATACACAGAATTTTCTGGTAACGTATAAAAGACAGTCTCTTTACAGTTGTTGGAATTAAGCAAAGAGACATGAAATTAGCAGTAAAGAGTTGAGAAGTTTTCTTAATTTGTCTAGAAAAGTGGGAGAGAGACTGTTAGGATTTAATATCTGACCTATTAATAACTTAAAATTAATTCAAGTATGTTTCATAATATTTGGAACACAGCACACTATAATTAAGAAACTACATATTTTGACATATTTCCATATTTTATGCTCTGCTCATGCATTGGAGACAACATTTCTAGTTATGTTTTAGTTTTTTATATTTCACAAATGTTTATAAGGACTGCCATCATACCTTTCAGCTATCCAGATTTCCGCAGAACGTTCAGCTTATTTTGCCTCATATTTTTGTTCTGTTCCTCTTAAAATTTGTTGTTCCTGGCAAATCACTGAGGCTTGATGTTACTAAATACTGACATACATTTCAGTTTCAGACTTTGTATCCTTCAAAAAATTCATTCTAGCACAAATCACAAAATGGCAGTCCTTATAAACATCACAGGCTGCGTTTTACATGAACTTCAGAATGTAGTGTTTCCCCACTTAAGCACCATGTTCAATAATAGACTCGCATCAGGCTTTGTGCCCACTGAATGGTGCACAAGCACAGCAACAGTTATCCCACTCCACAAAGGGAGAGCCACCACTGATCCCAGAATCTGTCGACCTATTAGCCTGACAAGCCTGGTCTGCAAGGCCATGGAACGTATCATCAAGGAACTCATAAACAAAGACATTGGTAACCTCCAAACTCTGGATCCCACCCAGTTCGGGTTTGTGAAAGGCAGATCATGCCTCCTGAACCTGATCAACTTCTTTGAGGCAGTCACCAAAGCCGTAGATGAGGGTAAGGTGGTTCACGCAGCCTATCTTGACCTCGCCAAGGCTTTCAACACCATCCCCCATTCTGGAATTACAGCTAAACTCACTAAACTAGGTATAAATCCCTATGTCACAAGATGGGTTGCCAACTGGCTCACTGACAGAACCCACACTGTAAAAGTTGCAGACTCCAAATCTGACCTCAAAGCAGTGACAAGTGGAGTACCACAGGGTTCCATCCTGGGACCTCTCCTGTTTGGTATCTACTTCTCTGAAGTACAGGTTAACACAGACAGCCTCCTGCTAATGAAGTTCGCAGATGACTGCAAACTAGGAGCCATAGTCAAGTCCCCAAATGATGTGGACATCCTACAGAGGGACCTCGCTGAGACAGATGCCTGGTGTCAGAGCTGTGGCCTCAAGCTCAATGCCAAAAAGTGCAGTGTTATTCCCTTTGGTAAAAACTCTGTACCCATGAACTACCACATAGGCAGCAATCTACTTAACACCGAATGTGTGATAAGAGACCTTGGGACCCAGGTGGACAGTAGTCTCTCCTTTGATAGTCACATCACCACAGTAGTCAGGAAGTCCTTCTACATGGCACACCTCATCATAAAAGGATTCTCATCCAGGAATTGTTCCCCTCTACTCGACACTCATTAGACCCATTATAGAGTACTTTTTCTTCTTCTTTCGGCTTTTCCCGGTTAGGGGTCGCCACAGCGGATCACCTGTCCGCTCATGATTGGCAGTGGAGTTTTTACAGCGTTGAGTTGCCAGCCCAGTGCCCAACTTTCCAGTGAAGGCACACACATCACTCACACCTCGGGCCAATTTGGAGTATCCAATCCACCTACAGCATGTCTTTGGGATGTGGGAGGAAACCAGAGCACCCGGAGTAAACCCACGTGACCATTGTAGAGTACAATGCCCCTTTTGGAATGTACCTCACAAGACATCTGCAGCAGCTGAAAAGGCCACAGAAGTACCATACAAAGAGGATTACTGGCCTCAAACAAATGCCCTACAATGACCGCCTCAAAAAACTCCAGCTTTACTCCATAGCATATCGCCTACTCCAAAAGGATCTCTGCCTAACATATAAAGCTATGTCAAACCCAGAGCTGTTAGACATGCTACACTTAAATAAATCCCAATCCCTCCAAGCTACATGCTCTAGGGACCTAAACCTTGTCACCACAATAAACAGGACATGCTGGAGAGATAGATTCCTGTCCCAGAGACTTCCCATACTCTGGAATAAACTAACCATCTATGTCAAGCAAAGTTCTTCATTAGCACTCTTCAGAAAAATCTTGATGAGTGGATGGGAAATAGGAAATACACCCTGGGGATCACTTCTGTGTCTCTGCTTGACAGTGGCACAGGAAAATAACTTTCTTGGGTAGCGTAAGCCAGGGAACCTTGTTGGCTAGGCTTACTTAGGCCCTTGGGCTGATAGCCTCGTACCTACCTATGAACCTATGAATCCTGCTATTCTAGAAAATTATTTTCTTGTGCTAAGATGTATGGCTGACATACTGGTTTGATTTTGCTTTTTGGTGTGTTCATCTGGTTCCCATGATGCAGTTTGTGTTCCCATGATGCAGCATAACTTATGTATAATAAATGAGGTTTATTTTCAGTTGAAGGTGTTCTGAGTCACTGCAATCTTGGAAATGTGTCAAGTGTCATTGTTTCAGTTACACTGAATTTCTGGGGAGGGAGTAGTGGTGGCGAGTGGTGCAGTGCTTAGTATTTCTGCCCTTTCAGATCTAGGTTGCCAATTTCAGTTCTTGGCTGGGCTGTCTTCCTTGTGGCATCTGCAAGTTCTTCCTCTGTCAAAGCTGGTTTTCCCTGGGTGCATGCACTATGTAGGAATGAATGTATGCACCTCCTCTGAAAAACTCAGATTCTGTCTAGAATTAGTTTCTGCCTTGTAACATCGACTGCTGGGAAACTTTCTAATCTCCCTATGGCCATGAAATGGAATAAGTGGGTAGTCAGGCAGTGAATACATTTCTTTGATTTCTGCTAAGCATAAGTTGCTAAAAAGTTTTTTTTCATGGTACTGTTATATCTCCTTTGATGCAGAGCAGGTATTCAAAGATCTGATAAGAAATCCCTCTTTAGTAAACAATAGGACTGCATGGCTGATAAAACTTTCCCATGATACCAGAAACCCTCCACCCTTGCCATTGTACATTTATCTTCTGTGTCACTTTTGCAAAGTATTATAATGTGGATAACTATCATGCTTTTTCTTTGAGGTGATTGTCATGCAAGGCATGATTTCTTTGTAGTGACATACCAGGAGGATTTGGTAAGAACTCTATCCGACTGGTTACCGAAGACATACGTCTTCTTATGAAACATAAAAGCTATATACTTATTGTAAAGATAGAGCTGTAGAGCTAATGTAAATCTGAAAGAAGAAGTTCCATCTTTGGTGACATTGCTTCCTTCCGTCATCCCCCTAAAGTGTGTTTAGTCTGAGGTCACTACAATATATGTTGAGATGGGGGAGGAATTCTGACAATCTGGGGAAAGTCTTATTTACTGATCAGTACTAATGTTTACTCAAGATGGGCCTTCTTACAGATGTGTTCAGATGGTAAATAAATAGACTCTGTCCCACATTCTAAGGTGTTAAAAGTTGTCAATTTGTCTAGTAGATTGCATATGTATCTGTAACAGACAGCTGTCACTTCAAAAAGATGGTAAGACATATGAAAGCCTCTGGTATTTCAAACTTTCCTTAATGTTCTGCAGTTACATGGATAAAAGCAAGTCCTGAGTGGTCAAATGTGACAGTACTTTAGTTTTAACCCTGTTCTTCATGTAAACATTTCTTCAGCATCTAAGTCTTTGGAAAGGTACCACAATCGGGGCCGGCCTTTGATAAACTGCTGGCTTAGGTAAATGGGCTTCACAGCAACCCCCCCCCCCCACACACACACACCACCCAGTCCTCCATCTTGGTCTACCTACACCATCCAGATTACTTTTTTTCTTCCTTTTTCTCACAGTTTGTCTTACTCTTCTGTTTTTCCTGTATTCATTCAACACATTTGAAGCAAACTTTTTCTTTACTACAAAAAATAAACAAATAAAAATTGCAAAAGTGTCCCTGCTAGAGTGGCACCCTAGGCGGCTCCCTAGTTGGCCTATGCCTAAGGCCGGCTGTGACCACAATGTAAGTGAGAGTTGAAATTGTGAAAATGCTAAGTTTTATTTAGCTGAAGCAAGCATCCTTAGAGGCAATTTGCAGTGAAGCTACATAAACTGTGCTCTGCAGTCTATGTTGTGCAGGCTGAATAGATTCCTTTCTGAAACAATATTAGTTTTGAAAAGAGAAAATGGTGGGATCTTCATTATCTGTGGGATGCAAATAAGTGCAAATACATTTTCCATGCTTTGAAGGACTATTTCTGGGCACTAAAGTAAATACAGGTGATAACTCACAGATAAGATTAAATACTGTGGAAGGTAGACCTTTCCTTTAAGATACAACATCACCAGCTAGATGAAGACCATGAGATCCACTCTTGTTAGTTAGAAATGGTTTGTTGTCCCACCCAGCTCTGTGTTTGTCAAAAGATTTTTAATACTCTTAACATATACTGGAAGAATCACGCAGCAAAAAAGGTAGGCCAAAAAAGAGTTTATTTAACATGCATGGAGATCTGCCACAAAAAGTTCTTGGTTGTCAGCAGTCTAATTTCTACACACTTTACATGGGTTTATATACCCTCTTTCGTGCATACTCAGCAACTGGTTACTAGACAAGGAATTTCAGTCAAGGCTATAAATTCACTCAGTGGAGCCTTAGATGGTAAAAAAGTCAGACACAAGATAAGTTGGTGCCTACATCAAGGTAACATCTATGCACTCCTCCTTGGTCAGAGGTCAGTCCCAAGATAGGCCTGTGCCTGGACCAAAGTAGCATCTGTGCATTCCTTTCTGGTCAGCAAATTCCTTACAAGAAAAACAACTCATTTTAGCTTATTTCTTTGCACGCAATGCAGTTTCACATTTTAACCCTTCCTATACAGGATACAAAGATGTTGAACACAAAGATTCTTACTACATTTCCCCTCACAACACTTTGTATCCCCAGTAATACATTTTATTCATACAGGTTTTAACACAGTTCATTTCCTGTATATTCAAAATAATAAGCTTTAGTTGCATTGGCAGACAATACACTCGATATTATCATTCGGATGCAAGGAATGCAGCAACAACCCAACAGTAGGAATATAATGGCACCAATACATACAGCAATTAAGACATTCATAAATACTGTTCCTCAATTCCCAAACCAATTTTGGAAAAAGTCAGTCAATGGATTCTGTCCTGGTTTTGTAAGTTCAGAAACTTGCTGTAGGATCTCCAGATGACTGTTAATGTCATATCAGTTGTCTGTAATGAACGGACAACACTTGCAAGTACCTCCTTTCGCTAGGGTGAGTTCGAGCCATACGATTCTGCAACACTACAGTCCTTATTGCAGTTAACTCATCCGTCACCAATCCTAGCACAGAAAAGTTGCATTGCTCAGAGTTTCTAACAGTTTTGACAGTTTTCTGAGCTCCCAAATAGATTTTACTGTCCCATAAGCTGGAAGAATACCAGCCCAAGAAATGACATCATCGCCCAAGTCCATGTGTGACAGTCCCTTGCTGCTACTGTGGGCCAAATCGTGATGATAGATCCAGGATGCATCAATGTTACCTACGGGATTAACAGGTTTATTCACAGCACGTACATTTCATATTTTACCTTGGGGAAGAGTAAATGAATGTCTTATAGCTGGTGCCAAATAACCCAAAAAACAACTGCCTGACCAATTCCTTGGTAACCATTTGTATGCTTTTTTACCACAGACAAAATAACAGTCATTCACTTTAAGAGTGATATTTACTAGAATAGGATGATTTCCTTTGTCTTGTATCCCTTTAAACAAAAGATCATACACAGATAACATTTTTTCAAAAAAAGTTTGTGACATTAATAAGCCCTGTACACTTAATAAGCACTCTTATAGGCTTGAAACTCGTTGCACAGTGCCCATCTATTGTACAGTTATGAATTATGGTTACATTACATTGACTCCATCCAACCTTAATTTTTCCAGATCTCTGGAAACATACAGTTCCATTCTGACGACCCATGAGGGGTAGTGCTATTTTGTCCTTTAAGGCTACGTTTGAAGTTTCAAACAGTAAATTAGTCCATGTATCATTTGCCCCCAAAGGGACTGTACCTAACATCAGGCCACCATGTACAGTAGGGATAGCTGTGCATATCCAACAATTTGAAACATTAAAAGACAAAGCATATGCATATTTAATAGCTTGGTACGTATTAAAGGGTGGATGCCAAGCTGTATTTTTATCTCTCTTCACTTGGCTAGTTTCGTTTGAAAAATAAAAACGGCCAAAACAGAAAAGTAACAATCACACTTATTAACAACAAAATTAGTTTGGAATGCTTTTGTGGGGAAAGACTAAATCCTTCCGGTATTTGCATTGCTACAATAGTCAGATATTCATACAAAACAAGATTACTACTAATTAGTGTTCCTCAGTTTCCTGGTTCCACTTTCAGGATCCTGTTGTTCTTCTGATCTGAAAAATAATAATTCGTTAGAGAAGTGTTAGTTTTTGTCAGCATTTTCCTCATGTAATCTGCTATCTCTTCACCCCCCTCACGTTCCGCAGGCAAAAGACCTTGCCACTGCGGGACGTAATAAGGTACGCATTGACAGGAGTGCCAGAGGTAAGCAGTTTATCCAAGACTGATGTGTCTCGGCCATGAGTTTATGAAACTTGCCTTTGAGAATGCCAGTATGGCGTTCAACCAAACCTGCTGACTGTGGGTGGTAGGCTCAATGATATTTTAATTTGATCTGAAAAACGGCGGCCAACTTTTGAATAAATTGGTTCAAGAAATGTGTGCCATTATCAGAATAGATGCATGTAGGTAGCCCAAAATGAGAGATAATGTTATTTGTAAGAGCCTTGGCTACTGACAGTGCATCTGAGTGTGCTACCGGAAAAGCTTCTACCCATTTTGTAAAAGCATCAATAATGACTAACACAAATCGCTTTTGTTGAACAGGAGTTAGTTCAATAAAATCCATACAGATTGTGTGAACTGGATACGGAGGCAGCGGAAAAGCTGCTGGGGTGATCCGCACCCCACCACCATGGTATCGTGCACAAAGCAGGCACGACCAACAAAATCGTTTAGCATACGCTATAAAACCCTTGGTCCAGAAAATTTGCTGGATTATCTGAAACATAGCAGCAGGGCCCAGATGAGATGGGCCATGCGTCATTAATGAGGCATACCTAAAAAGGTTTGTTGGCAAGACATACTTATCATTTGGACCTACAAAACTCCCTGCTTTTGAATAGCCCCATATTTAACCCATCGCTGTTTTTCCTGAACTGTACTAAGTTCCTGCATTACTTGTAAAGTTTGTAGATCAAATTTATCTGTAGGGTGAAGTTCTTTTGTGTGGTCTCGAGTGCAAAAGTAGAGGTTAAGGCTACACTTTTGCAGTTTTGTCAGCTGGTGCATTTGTAAGTGATACTGGATCCTTGGCATTTGTGTGTGCGACTTACAGATGGCCAAGCCCCGTGGCAGTTGGACAGCTTGTAAGAGGCTAAGGATTAAATCCTTGTGGGTTATTTCCTTTCCTGAGGCAGTAACCATTCCTCTATTTTTCCATTGCTGTGCAAAGACATGGACCGTGGAAAAGCATACTGACTATCTGTGTAGATAGTAACTGCCTTATCCTTGAAATGATACATGCTCTGGTCAAAGCAATCAATTCAGCCGCTTAGCGGACAGGTTCCTGGGGAGAGGTTTTGCCTCTAGTACCTTAGTCTCAGTTGTGACTGCACAACCCACTTGTGTAATACCTGCCTCATTCTTACGTGCTGACCCATCTACGAACAAGGTCCAATCTGAATTTGCCAAAGGCTGATCCTTAAGGTCTGGTCTTGGCAAGACATTAGAGTGTATTAAGTCTAAACATACGTGAGGGGCACCGTCATCAGCTGTAGGTAACAGCGTGGCTGGATTAAGAGTGGTGCATCGCTCAATGGTCATGTGTGGTTGTGATAGTAATGTTGTCATGCAGGACAAGTGTCTGCTAGGAGAGAGAAAGGTAATTTTATCCTGTAGAAGTATTACCGCGACAGAGTGCGGTACCCGTAAAGTAAGGTCATGAAACAAAACTAGGGTTGCAGACGCCTGCACGGCCAGTGCAGCTGCGACTACTGCTTGTACACAGTGTGGCAACGATCGTGCCACTGTGTCCAGTTTACTGGAATAAAAAACTAATGGCCTCAACTTATCCCCATAAATTTGCAAAAGAACCGATGTCATAAAGCCCTGCTTACAATCTACTGTCTGAACAAAAGGTTTTGTATAGTCAGGGAAGCTAAGTGTTGCAGATCCTGCTATCAGTTGCTTTACCCTAGTAAATGCCTGTATTGCCTTATCTGTCCATTGCAGCGCGTCATGTGCTGCCATGGGAAGTGCAAAAATAAGTTATGAAAGTGGACTCACTTCCTCTGCATAATTGGGAATCCAACTACGACAAAAGTTAGTTATTCCTAAAAATGACATCATTTTTTTTTGTACTGGGCATTGGTGCCTGTAAAATAGCTTCTTTTATACAGTTATTTAGTTGTCTACCAGCATTTGAAATGGTATAGCCTAGATATCGTACTTCAGCTTTACAAAATTGTAATTTAGATTTGTTTACCTTATGTCCCTCTTTCGCCAAGAAATGCAATAACCGAATAGTTTCGGACTCACAGACAGCCTCCGTGGGTGCAGCCAGTAAGATGTCGTCCACGTATAACAGTAGATGACAGCCATGCTCCGGTTAAAACTGTGCCAGGTTTGTTGACATTTCTTGCGAAAAGATTGTAGGGCTTTCACAATATCCCTGCGGCAGCCTTGTGTAGGTGTACCGCTTGCTCATGAACGTAAAAGCGAACCAAAACCTACTAGTTTCCTGTAGAGGGATGGAAAAAAATGCGTTACTGATATCAATGACAGAAAATTCTTATCTGTGGGAAGGATATCATTTAACAAAACAGATGGATCTGGGACCATAGGAGCCCTTGGTACTACAGCAGCATTCACAGCTTGCAGATCCTGTACCATTCTCCAGGTCCCATCCGGTTTCCTTACTGGGAACAAGGGTGTGTTACACGGTGAATCTGTGCATGGAATTAAAACCCCAGCTTGTAATAGAGCCGTGATCACTGGTAGAATGCCTTCTTCTGCCTTTTTACTTAGCGGATACTGACGCTTGTGAGGTCTAAAGTCGGATTTTGGAGTTATTTTAACCTGTCCTGCTGTTCTTATTAGCCCAATGTCATGTTGCCAGGGACCATAAGGAGTCTGGCACTGATTGTAACTTTAATTCTTCCTGTGCGTTAGGAGATATAGTCAGAATGGCCCTTCCCCGGGTGGTGTTAGCCTGTCTTCACGGAGGTGCACTGTTGGTCTGGCCTGGGTGACCCAATTTAGTCTTTGTACCTGTACGCCTTTACATACCAACTGTTCTGGCGTCATTTTAGCCCATTCAGTAACTTTCCTCCCCACCAGATACCATGCCATTTGTTCTTCCCTTGTTACAGAGACATGTGCAATAGAATTATTGCGAAAAAGTAACTGCATATCTTTTGTAAGACTGCATATAACTGCAGAATTTCCTGCTTTATCCCAATATAGATTTTGTAACAAGATTTTTGTGACCTTGTGCTTAAAGAATTGCTCTTCATATTTGTCGTCTGGTCCTACATACTTTCTGTAGTACATTGTACAGTGTAGTTGTTTAGCTACCACTGGCGGTTGTGTGCCATATTTGCTTAAGGCCAAATTAGTTAGCTCATTTACTACATTTTGTGGTCCAGTTTCGACAAGATCATTACTGTACCAGTAGTGTAAATCACCCTGCCCCACCTGCAACATAACATCTTGAATTTCTACTGCTTGGCTAGAATCCCTGATGCAGTCGGCACAGCTGCTATGCCAAACACGTGCATTAAATCTCTTCCTAATAAGTTTACAGGGCAAATTTTAGAGGCAATGACTCGAAACCTGATAATTTGGTTAGTTTCAGGGTCCGTGAACCATAAGGGTTTAGATAGTGGTTCTTTATAAATGCGGCCATTGGCTGCCTTGACTAATACATAGTCATCAGAAGTTACATCAGATGGCACTGCAGAGGTTTTTAGCAGGGTCCTGGAGGCCCCTGAATCACACAAAAATTCTACATCCTTCCCTTCCACTTGAAGTGTGATAATCGGTTGTGCCTCTAGCTGCATAGTTACAGCCAGCGCTGTTAAATTAATAACCTGATATTCGCCTTCGTCTGAAAAATCAGTCACTTCATTCTCCCATCCTGCACATTCCCTTTTACCTTCTTTATTCACATTCTCAAAATCATTCTCATTTTGTATTACTGACTCTTGCCGGTCGACCTCAGCATCTGGGTCCGGTTCGTCCGTGCTGCCATTATATAGTCATGCTGAACTATGATTTGGAGCAGCAGTGGTTTCCCCGCGATTCAGGCAATCTCTTGCGCAATGCCCCTTCTTACTGCATTTAAAACATTCCCTCTTTTGTCTGCCTTCGTAATCTTCAAAATGTCCTACATTCCTTCTCCCTCTGCCTCTACCCTGTCCCCTTCCTCTACCTCTGTTGGACGGAGCTTACATTAACATAAGTGTTTTATCCGCGCTCACCATAAAGGTTTGAGCCTGTTTTCTTTTCTTTTTCTCAAGATATTTATCTGCATGTAAAGGGATACGAGTGTGTGGACAGGGTATGTACCTTAGCTTCTTTTTGTTTTTACTCTGATTTGTCTATACTATGGTTACGTAGCTCCAGAGTCTCCTCTGCTTGTTTTTTGTAAAACTATGGAGGGTATTTTTTTCCTGCTTCTCTGCCTCCTGTAAGACTATGAAGGACACCTTTTCTTGATTTTCTGCTTCTTTCTTTTTGATACTGGGGTGGACTAACCCTGTCTTTAGTGACATCAGAATACAAGGGTAGGGCCGTTGGTTTACGACAGACAATAGATGTTTCGTCATCTTCTTTGTGGACAAAAAATGCACCTTTTGCACTCGAGCCACTACTTCCCTTATTTGAAAATTGTTCCCTATGTCTCTTATTAGCTTCTTCTAACCATTTCTGTGCTTGAGGAAATCCTACCTTTTTGTTTTTAACCTTACCTCCTGTGTCCCTAGGTCTCTCACTAGATTTTGACATTCTGATTTATTCAAGGTACCACTAAACCCATAGTCTTTTTCCATTTTTTCATATATTTTAAGTTTTTGGATGTAATTTAAACATATATTCCTCATCCTCGGTCCTTTTATTTAAGCAGCCCTTACTAACACAACAACTGCTTCCTTTTCCCATTTTTTTTATTTAAAAGAAAAACTGTTTCCCATTTTTCTTATTTAAAAGAAAACTGTTTCCTTTTCCTGAGATCTCTACCGGTCTTTTGTAAAATTTAAACAAAAGAAATTCCTTTATGACATGTCCCTTAAAAACTTTTACAAATAAAAGCTTACCTTACTGCGGATCTTCCGCCCCGTTCGTCACCGTCCCACGGATCGAATCTAAGAGTGACTGGCCTCTACTTACGACTTCTTTGTCGGAGGTCTTTCCGTTCAAGGGAGCCCGAGATTCGTTCTCCCCTTCCTGTACAGGTTTTTCAGTCCCTCTTATGCGATTCGTATCGTGAAGAGGTGGCCCCACGTTCTTAGGCGCCAGAAATGTCAAAAGATTTTAATACTCTTAACATATACTGGAAGAATCACGCAGCAAAAAGGTAGGCCAAAAGAGTTTATTTAACATGCATGGAGATCTGCCACAAAAAGTTCTTGGTTGTCAGCAGTCTAATTTCTACACACTTTACATGGGTTTATATACCCTCTTCGTGCATACTCAGCAACTGGTTACTAGACAAGGAATTTCAGTCAAGGCTATAAATTCACTCAGTGGAGCCTTAGATGGTAAAAAGTCAGACACAAGATAAGTTGGTGCCTACATCAAGGTAACATCTATGCACTCCTCCTTGGTCAGAGGTCAGTCCCAAGATAGGCCTGTGCCTGGACCAAAGTAGCATCTGTGCATTCCTTTCTGGTCAGCAAATTCCTTACAAGAAAAACAACTCATTTTAGCTTATTTCTTTGCACGCAATGCAGTTTCACATTTTAACCCTTCCTATACAGGATACAAAGATGTTGAACACAAAGATTCTTACTACAGTGTTATAGAGGGATGAAGTCCTGACTGTGGTCCACATGACCTGAGGTGGACGAGTAGCTCAAGAACTAGCACTGCCCGGTGGGAAAGGATGGGAGTTAATAGTTGAAGCTGACCTGTCCATTCTTGTGGAAGGAGATATTGGTTTCCTTCAGCCAGTCACCACTTCTTCTTCTTCTTTCGGCTTTTTCCCGGTTAGGGGTTGCCACAGTGGATCACCTGTCTGCTCATGATTGGCAGTGGAGTTTTTCAGTGTTGAGTTGCCAGCCTGGCACCCAACCTTCCACAGAAGGCACACACTCACACCTAGGGCAAATTTAGAGTGTCCAATACACCTACAGCATGTCTTTGGGATGTGGGAGGAAACCAGAGCACCCGGAGGAAACCCATGCGACCACAGGGAGGACATGCAGACTCTGCACAGAAGGCACCCAGCCCAGGATCGAACCGGTGAACCTCTTGCTGTGAGGTGGCAACGCTAACTGCTGCACCACCGTGGCTGCCCCGAAAAGCAAACAAATGCTTAAGTGGCATGAAAACATCTAAGATTGGGGATTTGTGTTTAGTGCTGCCAGGCCAGTGATGGTAGTAACCCTTATCATGTATGGCACGCACATACATGGGGAGGATGTAATAGCCCCTAGCTGATGAAGGTGCTGACATCATTCACCAAGAGTAAGGTTAGGGCTTAAATAAAAATACCATCATTGCTGGGATACCAGCAAGGGTACAAATAATCTCCATGGTTTCCTGGATGACGGCCCCTGTGTTTAGTTGTCCCTAACACATAGGTAACTCCCAATAATAGGAAAAGAAATAGGTTCAAGACCCATGCTGGGAGGCTTGATAGTCAGTAGGCATGGAGACAAGAATAAGACTGAAAAAAAATCCTATATTCCCATATGTAGTAGCATACATAATTATAATGTGTCTAGTTATATACACAAGGAGGTGAAGCTATTGCAAAGCTGAGCATGAGTTGACAAGGGGGTAAGGAATGTGCCCCAGCCTAGATTACTTAGCATATACTAAATAATTCCTTGGTAGTAATGTCAACGTTTTGGTTTGACATATGATGACTTATTTAGGGAAGGACATAATAACAGAAAGCTCGCTGCTAGGGTGGGCACTGCATTCCTCCTATTTAAAGAATGCTTACTGAGTGCCGTACATTATGTAGGGCTGCCTGATGAGTACCGCAAGGGGGGCAAAAGGCATGGCTAAGGCTTTTTAGTCAAGTAAGGGTGTAATCTGCATACCAAACAAGGGGGTCAGAAGATGATCTTGTAGGAAGTAATGTAAGTGTGGGCAGTGAGTGTAGAGCAGATAGTGGCATCTAAAAGGGACCACCATTAGGCTGCATGTTTCATGCCTTGTGGTCTGTTACCACAAATTTGATGACCCACAGTTGCTTAAACATTCTTTTTCCTTGGCAACTTATGTGGCCCCTCCGATTGCATGATATATTAGTGAAGCTAGGATACACTAGAGACATATTAGGAGCTAGACTCCTATACCTTTACTTACCACAAGGCCAAGTATTTCATCAGAATTTGTAACACTAAGGACCTTCCCCGGAGTTTCAGAGTTCAGTGACAGAAAGGAAACTGACAGCATTTCAGAGTGATTGCCATAGTTAAAAGACTCTTTGAAAATCACTCAAACAGCATTGTGTTATGCAGCTCTGCAAGTAATCTGAAAGCATTTGGATCTGAGCAACTGAAATTGAAATCTCTCTTTCATTCCCTCCACCCACACTTTATTACTTTTCTTTTTTTTAGCTACAAAGGATTTGTAGATATTTCTAAAATTCAGATGAAGCCAACATGTTAGAGTTGAATTGCATTTGAACTAGAGGGGTAAGTGTTTGAAGTTAGGGTTATCTGAAAATTCTTTTGTGCTAATACAGACTGTGGTTTGCATGCACTTTCAAGCAAGATTTAATGTCCAAGCAGCCTGTGATTTGGAGTAGTGAAGTGGCTACCAGCCAATGGGATTACCATCACAGAGCTGGAGAGAGACCTGTCCTACCTAAAACTTGTGTTCTGAGTTTGGGTCTCAGCTGTTTAAAGTAGACCGAACAATGCACAGAATCCAGCTGTTTAAGCTAGACCCAACAATGCACAAAATCACTATACTTAAACAATCATTAGTTGAAAGAAAAACTAAAAATCTTAACATTTTTACTATTTTCAGTGCTTAATATTTCAATTTCTAATTGTAAACGCTTTACCTTTGGAAATATTTCGTTGAGAATTTGTTGTTTTCATGGACAACACTTACAAATTTGAAGTACCGTGTAAGCATTTCTCCAGCAGTCTGAGAAATATACAGTATGTGATGGTTACAATACTGCTGTCACGAGCACCAATCATCCTGTACATAAAACTGAGCAGTAAGTATCAATGTTTTTTTTTTTTTATTCATTTTATTTTACATTTATTTACCAGGAAAGTCCCGACTGGACAAAATGTCCTTTTCAGTGGAGGCCTGGGGAGAAAAGCTCCACATTTATAAATAAGCGTAAGATACATATACAATGTATCGATACAAATATTGATTCAAGCTCAGATAGAAGTACAAACTGAAAGTACATGTTACGCATTTCACTGAAATATTGTACGTTTTACTGAGAATGTTAGGCATGAACACAAATCAAAGTTCCTATTCTGGACTTTATGAAGCTGAAATATAATAGTACAGTTAGACATTTTGGACAGCAGGTTGTCTTCTTTTGATAAGTATTCCGTGTTTTTAACAAGCTTGCTGAAAAAATTATTGATAGTAAAAGAATCTTCTGACTCTATTTGGTAAGCCAGCAATTTCAAAATGCTGCCTTTACTCCATGGAAACAGCCGGGATGTCACCTATCTTAAAAAAATAGTAACAGATTATATTGTGATGCTGATTAATACATGGTTTTACAGTTTAAAGGAATTCATTTCCCAAAAGAGAAATTAAGGCATTTCTTTTATATTAGGGCTGTTTATAAGCATTACCCTAACATATATTATAGAGCTTTTCCCAGTGTGTTTTTAATCTAAGGAGAAACAAGAGGTGGACGACAGGTTTCAGAAAGTCCTCCAGGAATACCATAATTTAGTATCACTCTTTCCAGCAATGTGTACATTAACAACACACTGAATTTCATTAAACATTGTAAATTGTCAGCATGTGTACCTGGTAAGTGATTTTTGTGTTCCTGTAAAACTGCTGAATGTACTTTGGTTTCGTTAAATGCAGCATTTAGTATCTGTGTGTTTTTTTAATACTTTTCTTTTACAGTTAAGATGCAGAGTACCATAGAGTAATATAAAACTGCCATATTTAATAAGACAAAGAAGAAAGCTTGTCACTTTATATAAATAAAAATCATATGAAGATGGTTTATAGCACATACTAATTTTGGACAGAGACTCAATTACTGTTAGTGGATGTCTAGGAGAATATATTAGCCAGATTGTGAAAGGAGGAGATCTAAAAGCTAGTCTGAATTCTGTAAATGCTTGCAGCTTGATAACATAAGCGTTTCATTTAGTGATACAAATATTTCATTTAGCTGTCATTCATACTCATGTTTTGAAAATATTATTTTTATTTTTTTAGGTCCTCCCATGCTATCCACCTCATCCAGTCACTCAGTCATTGAGCATTCACATACCCCACTTCCATCACCCTGTGTCCATGACAACCGAAGACGGTTTCTAAGTAGTAGTACCACCCAGCCAGGTCATGACTCTGACACTGATGAAGAATACACTGACAGCTCTTATCTAGACCAGACCGACATTCTCTCAGTCTTTGTCCCAAGTAACGGTAAGAAGGAGTTGGCTCGGAGAAGCCCGAATACCGTTTTCTATTTTTCTGTTGTAATAGGTAGCTCTAAAAAAGAAATGGGCAGAGCTTTAGTCGTAGATAATATAAATTTGATATAATGTGATAATGAAGATATTTATTGATTATTGTGTAATGAAAAGGCTTTGAGTTTGTATTTCTGAATCATTTTCACTGCTAAGCTGGTTTAAGAAGTGTTATGCACTAATGGCTAGGTGTTCTATCTGCTTCCTTTAGTTTGCATGGGAAACAGAATCACACAATTTGTAATAAAATGAAGTGTAAAATTTGCTCCAGTTTACAGCTGTAGTTGTATAGTTAAGTTTGTGCAAAGTATAAAATTTGTGGATTATGTATATGTACAGTTTCCTGTCATAACATAGTATGCTGTTACATGTAATTCAGTTTGAATATTTTACACATTTGC
Source organism: Protopterus annectens (assembly GCF_019279795.1). Taxonomy (NCBI): domain Eukaryota; kingdom Metazoa; phylum Chordata; order Ceratodontiformes; family Protopteridae; genus Protopterus; species Protopterus annectens. The sequence continues at coordinate 906,631,606 of NC_056729.1, forward strand.
AGCACAAATGTAAATGTTTATTGCACATGCTTTGCACACTTTTTATTGCATTCATTAGACCAACGAGTGTGCATGATTGCATGTGTATTGGGCTGTCATCTCAGGTTCAGGGACATGCCCTGAAAACTGGAAGTACTCTGGTGAGGGTGTCAAGACTAAGCATCCTTAAACTGCTGTCCACGTTTAAGGGCTGTGATGGTCTGTAGTACAAAACTAATGCTTTTTTTTAACAAACTGTAACTTTATTGAGGCTGGAAGAAGGCATGCACATAAAGCATGGTACCGTTTTGGAAGCATGTTAAACTTACTTACATTATTTATTTATTTATGTGCGGCCAACATAAATATTAACATTAATATTTATTAATTAAAAATATTAACATTAATGGGCAACATAAATATTGTCTCGTGCCAGTGCCTCTTTTTCCTAACAACTCCTCCTTCAGAATGACCTGTTTAACACCCCCTCCCCAGACTAGGGTCTCCAAGATGGGGGCACAATTAGAACAGTTTTTTTTTTTTTTTATTATTTTTTTTTTATATGCTGTAACTTTCCTTGAGGGGCAAATGTGCAGTGACATAAGCACACACCCATGGAGTGTTCTTACCCATAACATGTTAACTTCAGCCCTACCCTTCATTGTATACACATGCTTGTGGGACACAAATACTGTTCTCCATCCTTTGCTAGAGAGCAGCATAGAGTCATTAAAAAACTGTTCTCCCCAAGGTAATTCTACTGTCCCCCCAGCACTGTAGCTAAAAGAGTCTATAGTTAACTCCAGGTCAGCAGTGTTACAGGTGGACACTCTGCCTCTGTACCATTAGGCCAGCTGCATGCATGCACATTTCTACAGCAGCTCCCAGATATACTTTTACTTGTGTGGGACATCTGCATATCTTGGGGCAGTGCAACTACCAGCTGCCAAGTGATCCCAAAGTAACAGCCTTCCTACTAAGGGAAGGAAACAAGGGAGTTAGAAGTAGCTAAATGACCAGTCAGCAGTGGAGGAGAGTGTTGCATCAGTGAAATCAATGCAGCGGGTGTATGTCTGAATCTACAGGAATTTTTATAACTGAGATTGGTTTGCTGCAGCCTTATGCCTGAATTTAATATTAGATGTTAGGATGCTTCTGACTGCCATCAAACCCTCCCTGGAACCCTACTAAAGTAATATGTTCCACTTATCCTAGCCAGTGTAGTGTTCACCACTGTATGAAAGAAGGCAGTCCCTCCTTTCCATAAAGTTTTCATCTTTGGTGACCACCTTTGTGGCTTCAGAATTGAGAGTTGGTGGATGAGCATCAAGTGTCCATTGTCCTTGCTGGTAAGGAGCTGTCATTTTTGCCTCTACTACCCAGGTTATTCCTGCAAAAAAAACAAGCAATGTATGCAGATTCTGACCTCACTGTCAGATTCACTTGCTCATTGCTGTCTTACAATTTACGTTTTTCTTAGAGGCACAAGCCAGCACTTAACCTGTAGCTAGCCTTCCAGTTTCCATCAGAGGATATTTCTGCATCAAAGAGCCCTTTTCTCCCTTTGAGACAGCATAGTTGACTAACAGCTGTTCAGTCCTTCCCCTCTCATCAAGAAACTCATATGCCGGACGTGCTACTTAAACCATGGTCACTTGTACCATGCTTGGGCCAGTGGAGCTGGTTCTTTAAAAAATTGCATGCTTTCTTTGTAGGTATGTTTTCTCTATTCATCGAGTGACTAACTAAACATCTTATTGGAATGTTATTACAGTAATTGTTTAAAGTCAAGTCAAAACTAATGCAGAAAACTTAGACTGTGCTTTTATATTTACTATAACAACTATGAAGTTGGCAGGTTCACAGAATTTGTCTGTTTTTAATAATATAGTCCTTAAAGCTTGACCATGAGTAGTCATCCTTCTTATCTAATTATATAGGTTTTCTCTTTACAGTGCAGTACCGTCCAGCAATATATAAACTACTCTAGGTATCAAAATGCAAATGTGAGTAAGTGATTTTCAAAAGCAGCCCACTGAACACCACTGTGCTTGTTAAGACATTGCCTGATTTTACTATTGCATTCAGCTGTGTATGTTCTATAGTTAATCTATGGCTGGCAATTAGCTAGACAGATTTGCCTGTGAGAGCAAGTTATCTTTCGATACAGCCCACTAACTAAGAATGGTGTTTTTTTTTTTTCTTTCTATAGTTGTAAGAAGTCCAAGAAAGAATTTTATTTTCATTTTCTCCTGGAAATTACAGAGTAGTCTTTAAAGGTCTTCCTGCATTTTATTACATCTGTAATCACTCCCTGCAGCTGTCAATGTCTCGATGTTGCCATGTTGGCACATGTTCTTTCACTGACTTTACAGACAACTGTCTAGTAAAGAGATATTTTATTTTTACTTTGGGCAATTGCAGTTTACTGTTTTAACAGTCCAAACAGAAAACTATGACATAATCCATGTATAGCCTCTGTCGGATGAAACAAAAAGCACCATTACATAATACATTTATTGCAGATACTTCTTATTTCCGTATTTGTTTGTTTAACAGAAATGCTATTTTCCATTATAATACTGCAGTTACTTTGCTCCATTGAAGTGCGATGTAAACCACAAAATTGCCATCCAGAAGTACAGGCAGTATAGAGACAGTTTACTGTGTTAGTACAGGGAGTATAGAGACAGTTTACTGTGTTAGTACAGGGAGTATAGAGACAGTTTACTGTGTTTTTTTAAGACTCTGCAAAAATTGTTTAGTGGTTTTGTTTAAAAAAAAACTATGACATGTGACACATTAAAACATGCAGCCAACGTGGAAATATTTTGCTCAGTTAAGATGGTGATTGGAGATGCATGCTATCTATTTTTGGCAAGCAGGTAAGACTCAGCATGGGGGCAGGAAGGTAGTTTAGGTGCTCAAAAGATGGTACAGGTCTCATGAATGTATGAGGCAGCGCAGGTACATTGGAACATGAAACAGTATGTGAGAGACAGTGCATAGGGTGTATTTCATGCCCACATAATATAAGGTCCTTTTGGAGAGTGTAAGACTTATACAAAAGTATTCCTGTGTCACATGTGTGCTCCTTTTGGTACCAGTGTAGTTAGTTGGGGGGGACGCATTGCAGGATATGCAGTTTGTGCTGTCATGGAGTTAAGGGCTACTCAGGTGGTGTTATTCTGATTCTGATTTGCTTCCAAATGTAGAGTGTTTTTAAATAATTACAATCTGGTGACAGGTTAAGTTGAATGATTGGCCACCATTTAACAAGAGTTCTATAGATAAGTGCCCTACACGGAAGTTTTGTGTACCTACTACCAAACAATGGGCTGCAGCACTCCTAATTAGAGAAGGGGGTAATTAGAGAAGAGGGTAATTGTCTGAAGCTGAAAATCATTTTGTTACTGTCAATGTCTTCAAGCATATTTCAAGAAAAAACAACGTTTTGTGTAACTATACTGTTAGCAGCTAGATAACTGCTTAAATTTCCATTTCATTTTATATAGCTTCTACATATGGAGTGTCTACAGGCTGTAATATTGTTTTTTCCCTTCACTCTATAGAAGGGTACTGTCTTGTCTTGAAAGTTGCCCGACATCAGTACTAAAGTCAGTCATAACAGAGTTTGTATATATGTGTGTGTGTGTGTGTGTGTGTGTGTGTGTGTGTGTGTGTGTGTGTGTGTGTGTGTGTGTGTATATTCATTTTTTGAGTGGCTAGGCTTCTAAGAAAGCATTAGTGCAGTAGATATGTGTGTGGATGTCAGACATCTATCTTGTGGATGCTGGTGGACAGAATTGAGACAGACCTAAACTTAAGATGCCTTATCACCTGCACATTTGACGAGTACTACATTTTACAGTTTAGGGACAGATTTTCATTTAAGACAGTAAGTGATCTTGCCATATGCAACCAAACAAAAATGCCATTTTAGCAAAATGTAAAAACTGTACTACATGAGTTGGGGAAAAAAATGAGAAAACATATTTGTTATCAGCTATGAAAGTAGGTCATATTTCCTGGTGAGACATTAGCGGGTTGTGCTCTCAGTCACCATTCATACATGTATAAAGTGAAAGTGACAGCCACCTGACCTCTTATTTCTAGACTGAAGGTCATATGCACTGACTAATGAGTTTACCACAAGTCGGCAGTCATCAGAGATGTACATTTACCTAGAAACATATATATTTATTTTGTAATTGCTCACTTACTTGACTATTGTTGGGAGCAAACAACAGGTCAATATGCTAACTAGAAGCAAATGATCATAAGGCTATTGTTATCTTAAAAATGTTTTCCTTTTACTGCTCAGTGTCATATTTCTCATGTGCGTGGCTGTCCCTTTTCAGATTATGCGTGTGACTTTCTGCAGCCTTGTCCTTAACATTGCTATGCCCATCTTTGGACTGTTGATCTTTATTCACTTCATTTTCTTCCTACCATTTGATCAGGTGATCTAGGGATGGTCTTCATCTTTTTTTTTTTGTTATTATGTTGTGTGCGGAGATTTCTGCTACTGTAGTTAACGTTGTTTGCATGACTTTATGACTCCATGATGTTGTTTATGTCTGCGTTGTTTTTAGTGGTCACATTATTTACAACACTCTAAATGTTGACAGGCATAACCAGTATGTTCATATATGAGTTTGAGACCTATGCTGCATTGGGTGTAGCTACTACTGTTACAAATGGCACGTTCCGTGATCATTTGTGTCATTACTTGTTTGGCTACAATGTTAATGTTTTGGTAATAACGTTAGATAAAATGCTCATCCTTAATGAATATGTCTCTTGTGATTTTTGTCAGAACTAAGGGAGGTGGGGAGGGTCTTAAAACATGAAGAAATTTTGTGGTATAATACACTTTGTGTAGCACTTCACTAGACAAAGGTATTGTCTGGTAAATTAAAAATGTGGTAACATTTCTGCTGGCAAAAAGTTAGAGAAATAAGATGTGACAGTGCAAAGCTTTTGCTGGTGAGGCAGCATTTTGTCTTCATAGTTTTTACCCATGTATTTCCATCTCACCTCACGTCTCGGTTGCCCTACGTTTCCCTCTCATATATTTCTCCACTCAGCTGTTGGCTCCTACAAAACCCAGCAGAGTACCCTGTAAAGGGTGTGATGTTCCTTATTGCTTTGGCAACCTAAATATATTGAGTAGATAACCACTCAGATGTCACAGTGCAGAATGACTTCCTTGTTTGTGGTCTTTCATCCCTATTAGGCTTGGAATGTGTGTGTGTGTGTGTGTGTGTGTGTGTGTGTGTGTGTGTGTGTGTGTGTGTGTGTGTGTGTGTGTGTGTGTGTGTGTGCACGGTCGTGAGCTCTCATATGTTCAGATACTGTCACTCTCCAGCATACAACAGCACAGCTAGACATACTCCTTGCTTTTCATAGGGGTCTCCTCATATGAAGTTCCCATACCTTCCATCTGAATAAGGAAATCTTTATTCTTCAAATTTCTGACCTCAACCTATAATCAAACCTGGGTCACCAATAATAATGCAGCATTTTGCAGGCTAAAATCAGTTAAGTGATTGCTGACTTCCACTTATTGTCAACAATCCTCACATTTTTTTCCTTTTGTCAGATACACATAACATTTTTTAGTATTCTGTTTGTAACCAAGTCCTTCCTGGTTCTCTGCTGTCCAGTTTTGTTTCCTGTGGCAAATGAGCATCTAGCCAGTAGGAAAAATGTACATTCCACTTCTTCATCCCAAAACTGGAAAAAAGAAAAAAAAAAGGATAAGAGCAAAGAGGAAGTTCGTGAAATTCATTCAGAGGTTCAGAAGTCAGAGCAGGTTGAGGAATTGGTCACTCCCTTCTGACTGTGGCAAACTTGCCTTCAGCTGTAACAGCTATACATTTTACAACTGCTCTTGAGGCTTCCCATCAGAAACTCGGAATGAATCTGATCACTCAGTCCACAAGGAAGTTCCACCAGGAACTTAGTGCTCTATGGGCTGTGCTGAGAGCTTGGCCGCTTTACTTCCATTAAGATATACCCCAGGGATTACCTCAGTGTCACTGCTCAACAGAGGCACAGCAAAATAATGGGTATAGTTCCCCATACTAAAGGGGTGGCGTAAGCCACAAAACTATGGGCTAGGCTTGTAAATGCCCTCGGGCAGATAGCCTAGTATGAACCTATGAACCTATGAACCTATACTTCCTGATTAGAACTACTCTGGTAAAGTAGTCTCTGCTCTTACTCCTTCTGAGAAGTTTACTACTCAGAAGATGTTTAGACACAAGTGGAATCATCTCCTAACTGGATCATACAGCCCGTTTCATGAAGCCTTACACTTAGGGCGAAAGCACTCTAATTTGCAAAGGAATCACTTGGCAGTAAAACCAGCCTTCTTTTCTGTGGGAAGAAGCACATCCACATGTAGCTGAATTAGTAAGCCTTTTATTTAAAAGTTAAGAAGTTTAGGCTTACTCATTGGAATTGCTTTAGTTTTTCTTTGATTCAGAAGTTTGATACTTCTAGTTTACCGCTAGAAATCTAGTATACCTCAGAGACTGGATCCTGCTTTATATTCCTAGTATTTTAAAGACAGTTGGGGCACTTCTGAGAGATCCGGTATTGTGGAATGCTATTTCATTGTAATTCTACTAGGTTACTTGGTTAAGCTTCACAGTGATCACGTAGACTGCAAGCCTGGTAACTACCGCTGACCGATTACAGTCCTTTCACGCTACTTCCTTATTTTTCATTGAGCTATGCGAAGAATGATGTTTTTGGAATGATTTACCTATCATCTGCTGAATCCCCCATTACAGTACCTTTTTCATGGAGTCATACAACTATAATCCCAGTGTAAAACTCAAAATTAGATTTAATTTAGTGGTCTCTTTCTCAGGATAATTTAATTACTGTACTTTTGAAAATAACAGAAATGTTTTAATGGTGGTTTAATGTAAACAGCAGATGTTAACATACACAAAAACTAAAGCCGTGCTGTTCGGTACCATGCCAGAATCACCAAAGTCCCACTGTACTGTGAAAAGGGAAGAGGTTCTGGCTGACCTGGATGATATGGGGTCAGCTAGCAACTTGGATGCTGGAGGCCAGAAATGAGAGAGAGTGGAAGTGATCAGGTGACACTGATTCAGATATCCTTGGGGGGAAGGTGGTAATGCATTTCCAGTCCACTGCATTCAGGCCCATAGTGGAGAAAGAGAAAGAGAGAGCTAGAGAGGTACACGGCAATGCAACATGTGGACTAGGGATGTAATTTTGGCTATATCAGTCTGAATCCATGTGGTAGCCTTCATGAAGCATTTTTGGTTAGTCACACAGGGTAAGCCATAGCAGGCCTTTAAAACTGTAAGTAAGCAGTCAGGGGTTGGGGGGAGGAGTTAGGTCCAGAAACTGGAGAAAGTATCATGGCTGTCTGAATAGGGATGGGGAAGAAACAGTTTTACAAATTTGCCAGTCACAGAAAACTGAACAAAATATTCATCTGAACTTCCACCACAGCCACAGCTGTTACACTTTTAATGCCTTTAGGGAAGTGGCAGTAGCTCAGAAAGAGACACATTTGCCTTTGATGTTAAAAGGGCCTGAGTGAAAGGCCTAGGTTCTGTTTCAATAACAGGAGCTTTGTTTCATTTTTGTCTGGCAGTTAGCACAGACTATTAAAGCTATGAGCTGTTTATGAGCAGCTCCTTGTAGCCCAGGATTTGATTCCTTCAACTTCTGTTGACCTTTTCTGTGATTTTTCTGTGATTCTGAGCAAGTTACTTAACCAGGTTCTAAATGGTCTCCTGGACTGTATGAGAAATAGCTGCCTATTAACATACCTGGCCTTAGGCATAGGCCAACTAGGCAGCTTCCTAGGGTGCCGCTGTAGCAGGGGAGCTTTTCCGGTAATCTGTAGACCAGGATGGGGGTACAAAGTGGTGTTCGGAGGTTGCTGCAGAGACCTTTTGCCTGGGGCACCAGTTGACCAAAGTCTTGCCAATTAACCTATGAACCTAGATTCAAAACTCTCCTTAACTTTAATTTCCATGTAAATGAAACTTGAGCAAAACTGATGGTAGTCCTTAAAACCACCTTCTGTGTAGGCCACCTCCTGGTAAGGATCTGATCCATTGCCTTATTAGGGAGGAGGGAAGTTTCTTTGCTTACCAGTGGGAGTGGGAAGCACTGAGCAGCCTTTCTGTCCGATTTGGTGAAGTTTCAGCCAGAAACTAGTAGTCCATTGGTCGTTTTGGGCCAATTCCTAGCTCCTTTCAGCCCCCTGCTATAAAACACGCTAAACACGCGTTTTTCCAGCTTGTACCAACTCAGCACAGATCCTCGTGGTGGCCTGCAGAGTGATCCAAGCAGCAGAGAGCTAAAAGAGTGACTTTCTACCAGATATAAGTATTTTTTGTGGCTTTCCCACTGTTATTTAAGCTAGCGACTGCATTTCGCCTGTTTTACTGCTACTTTAAGTGATTTCTGCATTTTACACTGTTTATTGCACTTTAAGTTACTAATTGTTGCAAATTGTTTCTGTAGGCTACACACTAAAGTCGCTAGCCGATTTACAGCATTTATAGCATTTACTGTCTGTTTTTTCCTTGTCTCTGTAATAAAACAAAAAAAAATCTCTTGTTTTCCTGCCTTACTGAACTAGAGTAGTCCAGTTTCAGAGTTGCTGATCCCTGGGCTTTGTTTTTAGTTCCTGTTACTGATTCATTGCCTTATTAGGGAGGAGGGAAGTTTCTTTGCTTACCAGTGGGAGTGGGAAGCACTGAGCAGCCTTTCTGTCCGATTTGGTGAAGTTTCAGCCAGAAACTAGTAGTCCATTGGTTGTTTTGGGCCAATTCCTAGCTCCTTTCAGCCCCTGCTATAAAACACGCTAAACACGCTTTCCAGCTTGTACCAACTCAGCACAGATCCTCGTGGCGGCCTGCAGGGTGATCCAAGCAGCAGAGAGCTAAAAGAGTGACTTTCTACCAGATATAAGTATTTTTTGTGGCTTTCGCACTGTTATTTAAGCTAGCAACTGCATTTCGCCTGTTTTATTGCTAATTTAAGTGATTTCTGCATTTTACACTGTTTATTGCACTTTAAGTTACTAATTGTTGCAAATTGTTTCTGTAGGCTACACACTAAAGTGCGCTAGCCGATTTACAGCAATTACTGTCTGTTTTTTCCTTGTCTCTGTAATAAAACAAAAAAATCTCTTGTTTTCCGCCTTACTGAACTAGAGTAGTCCAGTTTCAGAGTTGCTGATCCCTGGGCTTTGTTTTTAGTTCCTGTTACTGATCCATTGCCTTATTAGGAAGGAGGGAAGTTTCTTTGCTTACCAGTGGGAGTGGGAAGCACTGAGCTGCCTTTTGTCTGATTTGGTGAAGTTTCAGCCAGAAACTAGTAGTCCATTGGTCGCTTTGGGCCAATTCCTAGCTCCCTTCAGCCCCTGTTATAAAACACGCTAAACGCTGTGTAAGTAGATTTAGCTGAGTTACCACTGTTGCACACAAGAGCAGCGGTTAAACAAGGTTAAACTATTTGGGCCATCTAAATTCCACTCTTCCAATTTTCCCTTAAAACTACCTTCCTCGAGCTGTACTGCTGATCTAACCAGCATATCCTATAACTGAAAAGTTCATCTCTACTTGATTCCCAAGTAGACTATTCTCTATCTGTAAAGCCTAGCACTTACTCCTACAGTACTTGCACCTTGATAAAGCACTCTTATTATAGATAGTACCCCACCAGCCTAAAACCCACTTCACCCAGAGTCCTTTGAAAGTCTCTTTATCTACTACTTCTAGTATGTCGAGGGATCAGTTGCTAGTGTCCTCTCCAGCTCAACTGGTGAACCTGGGAATATTGAGGCAATGTTACAACTGCCTCATGTACACAGACAATCCTCTCCTTCTCCCACAAAACACAAATACATGCGAGAGATGCAACTATACGGCCAAACTGGAGGCTGAGCTCTCTCAACATAGGACTGGCAAGACCAGACAGGAGGAGAAGGTAACCACACACAATACATACCCAGTCACACATGGTACCATCACAACTTCAAATCATACACATACTCACACAAAGACATACTCGGAGGCTCTGATCAAAATTTACCAAAACAGCAGAGGCCACCAAAGCAGACACCCAAACAACTACCACCTCACGACCCAACACATGCAACACATAGACCACACAGTCAGAGTGTCAAACAGTCACAGCCCTTAAGGCCAAACAAAATGCCAGACACACTTGTCATTGGTGATTCCATAGTCAGACACACTGACGTCCCGCCACCAGACTGAGTAAAGAGAAGGTCACAGTAAGCTGCCTGTCAGGCGCTAGAATCCGCCACATAACGCAAGCACTCAGGTCTCTCAACAGCAGGTACAAGCACGACTCAGTCATTGTCCACGCTGGTGTCAACGACCTGAGACGCACTCCTTGGACTACATGAAAAGGGACATAGAGGAGCTCTCTGATTATGTAGCCCAGGCAGGTATGACCCTGACCTTGAGCAGTATCCTACCTTCACCTAGAATGATGCCACAATACAGTGATAAGATGATCAGCTTTAATAATTGGCTTAAATTCTGGTGTCATTCAAAGGGGATCCAATGTCTGTCTGCCTGGGATGACATGCTGGACAAGCCACGCTGCTTCGCAAGGGACGGCTTGCACCTGTCACCCCTGGGCTTCCGGATATTGGCAAAGGCTCTTGCCACCCCATAGTGCCTTTTTAGGCAAGGCTCAAATTCTAAACCTACCACCCTAGAACACCAAAAGGAAAAAACTAAGGGTAATGCTGCTCAATGCCAGAAGTCTCAATCTCAAGATGCACGCACTGAGGCCCTTCTCAATATGGAGAACATCGATGTCTGTGCTGTGACAGAAACCTGGTTCAAGGCTCCTGAGAGCACCCCAGCACTAACAGGTTTCACCTCATATCATGCGTTCCGCCCCAAAATCCGGTCAACACCAAGATAGTTGGGGGGGTGTCCATATTCATAAAGGACACCCACACCTCAAGTTTGGTGGCAACGCATGATGCATCGGAGACCATCCAGGTGCAATTAACCATAGGCAAGACTGCTCTGCAATTTGTAGCATGTTACAGGCCACCCTCTCAAACTCAGGAACCTCACATGGCCTTCCTGAAAACATTGGAGGATAAATGTATCTCCAAACACCATCATACTAGGTGACTTTAACTACCCTAATATAGACTGGGAACACTACTCAAGCCCGAACACTCTAACCCAAAGATTCCTGGAGTTCATAAACTCAAATGCCATGGAACAACTAGTCACCATCCCCACAAGAGGAGAAAACATACTTGATCTCATCATCACGAACATGGGATCAAAATGTTCAACACCGGAAGTATACCCCTCACTGGTGAGATCAGATCATAAACTAATCTCGCTGGAGGTCCTCATCCCGCCCCCACCTGAAACAAAAAGACCACAGTGAAAAACTTCTCAAAAGCCGATTTCACACTTCTAAAAACTAGTGTGGTCTCCTTTAAGGCCCCTGAGCCAGTGGTAAACATTACTCAAACCGCTGAATCACTTACAAATGCCTTCTACCAGCACCTACAGGACTGCATGGATCAGGCAATCCCAAACAAAACTAAGACTCTCTGTACCAAAGGCAAGCGTCCAGTCTGGTGGACCCCAGCCATAAACAAGCTCTACAACAAAAGGAGGAAGCTACTACAAGATAGAGCAAAATCCTTGAAAGGTAAGACACCTTTGATCATTATAAGTAAAAACTAAGAGCTCTCATAAAATCATCCAAGGCAAATTTTGAGAGAAAAATCGCCAAGGACTCTAAAGAGAATCATAAGGCCTTCTTTAGCTATGTTAGAAACCTAGGAGGAAACTCCCAGATATGCTCAGAATTAGTTCAAAATGATGTGAAAATTACTGAACCTACACACATTGCCAACATACTGGCTGACAGGTTCAGTGCAAACTTCTCCCCCCCCAAAAGGAGAGATATCTATTCCAGAGGATTGTAGCCCGCGAAACATCTCCAACGCCGAGGTGAGAACTGCCCTCACTAAGGCAGAAAACACAGCATCCATGGGACCGGATGGTGTCCCCGGCTGTGTGCTTCATGAACTCAATGAGGAATTAAACCCACAGTTAGGACAGCTGTTTAATCTTAGCCTCACCTCAGGATACGCACCCAAGGAGTGGCGCACGCGACTGTGGTCCCACTTCATAAGGGCGGTGCCTCCACAGACCCTGGAAATTACCGCCCCATTAGCTTGACAAGCCTTATCTGCAAAGCCATGGAGAGGATCATAATGGAACTCATAAATAAAGACATAGGGAACTTGCAGACTTTGGATCCAACTCAGTTTGGCTTTGTCAAAGGCAGATCCTGCCTCTTAAACTTGGTTGACTTTTTCGAGACAGTCACCAAGGCCATTGATGAGGAAAGGCAGTCCATACAGCCTACCTCGACCTGGCAAAGGCCTTCGACACAATACCCCACTCAGGTATCATCGAAAAACTCATCAGCTTGAATGTAAACCCATACATCACAAGATGGGTTGCAAACTGGCTAAGTGACAGAACCCACAGGGTCAGAGTTGCTGGAGCCATGTCAGACTCAAAGCCTGTCACAAGTGGTGTCCCGCAGGGCTCAGTCCTGGGTCCACTCTTGTTCGGCATCTACTTTTCTGAAGTACAAGCAAACACAGGAGGGTTATGGCTGACAAAGTTTGCAGATGACTGCAAACTGGGCGCCATAGTCGAAAACACATCTGACACAGATATCCTCCAGAAGGGCCTCACAGAAATGGATAACTGGTGCCAGAGCCATGGCCTGAAATTAAACGCCAAAAAATGCATAGTCATACCCTCTGGGAAAAACAAGGCTACCCCTAGCTACCATATAGGTGGCAATCCACTGAGCACAGAAAAAGTCATCAGAGATCTGGGGACCCAGGTTGACAGTAGCCTTTCGTTTGACACTCATGTTGCTAAAGTAGTTAGGAAAACCTTCTATATCACCCACCTGATCATGAAGGGATTCACATCTAGATCAAGGGAGGTCATCGTCCCCCTGTACTCATCACTTATTAGACCTATGATTGAGTACAATGCCCGCTCGAATGTATCTGACCAGACACCTGCTGCAGCTTGAAAGGCCCCAAAAGTTCCTCACCAAAAGGATAAAGGGTCTCAAAAATATGTCTTATGCTGCCCGACTGAAAGAACTCCAGCTCTATTCAGTCTCATACCGCTTGCTCAGAGGTGACCTGTGCCTGACATATAAGGCCATGTCAAACCCAGATTTGATGAATATGCTTCACCTCAAAAATCTAGATCCCTCAGAACCACAAGGGCGGAGACTTAAACCTTGACACGGTTATAAATAGAACGTGCTGGAGGGACAGATTCATCACCCAGAGACTCCCTATGCTGTGGAACAAAATCCCGGTACATGTGAGGCAGAGCACCTCTCTGGTCTTGTTCAAGAGGAATCTTGACCAATGGATGGGAGATTGCAGATATACCCCAGGGATTACTTCAGCGTCACTGCTTGACAGAGGCACAGCAAAATGATAGGCATAGTTTTTATTCAAACTAAAGGGGTGGCGAAAGCCACATAACTATGGGCTAGGCTTATAAATGCCCTTGGGCAGATAGCCTAGTATGAACCTATGAACCTATGAACCTATGGATAGGTTGCATCACTCTTGCAAGGGGAATGCCACTCCCACTTTAACGTATGGTCTTCCTTTACTTACATCTTCACCACTTACCATCATACAAAGGCTATAGACGTTCCAGAATAGAATGTGCAGGATGCGCTATTACTAACTGCTTAGTCCTCCTGACCAATGCAGTGGTTTGCAGACTTCTAAACCTTGACTTCTGTCATTTCTCTTGCATTTATATCAACTACTTAATCCCTTAGTTTAACCTACGTGTCTTCTACCAACCCTCAGCTAAAAGTCTTCATACATGGCCTTTACTGTGGATCTAAGGTGATTAGTGTCAGTAGACCTGTTACATGGAATAGGATACCCCAGTACATACAATAATGCACATCTCTCTCTTGCTCTTTGGTCAGAATGTACTAGAATGGAGTGTTAAATGTCACTGCTCCACCTGAGTGACATGAAGTAACTGTTGTCCTCAGTTTCTGATGTATTGTCGTTAGAATGATCTGATATGCTTATTACTGATTTACTAATCATTTTAATATGCTACATTTTTCTGGCATTAACTCCCTAGGATGTTTCATTTTAAGCTTTGCCTAAACTGCTGTTTTGCAGTATTTCTGTTTTTCTGTATTTTAATGACTTAGTATGTAATTCTTTTAACTTGTGCTGTGGCTAAAAATAATCCCTTGTGGCTCAGTCCTTCAATACAGTTGGTAAAATAATAAAAGCAGTTTTGTGTTATGTTTGTAAATGTTTTGAACAACTTGGTACGTTTAGAAGACAGCAGTCACAGTAGTTGCAATGGTAGTAAAATGGAGATGCTAGAGTTGGTGTGCATGTCTTTTTTCCAGATCTTTGTCTGGGCGAGAAGACATCACTTACAGTTACATGGTGTTATCAGGACAGCCATCGGTAGAGAGAGACCTGTGACCCTAATGGGCTATGTTCAGTGACAAATAAAGTAATAGGTATCATTAATACAGGATTGCCCCCAGAGGAGGGCCAGGATATTTTTGTGCACCAGAACATAGGTGCATTTTAAAATGTGTGATATTAGTGACATCTCAAAGGACCCACCAGCTGACTTGGTAATAATGATCCATCCACACTAACTCTGTATCTTCCTAGCTTCCCACTAGTTGATCTTGCGCCTGGGCATTCTGTATGACAAATACTTTAACAATGTTGTGAAGCACATATTTATAGATGAGTGGAGTTTTACATGGTAAGGATTAAAGCAAAGTTTCCATAAAAGCATGGAGAATGGCTGTGGCTCATACTTAGTGGCAGATTGAGGAAAGGCTAGCTACATTGTGTGCTGAAAGAAAATCTGAGATGCTAAATGAAAGGGGAAGAATTGATTCTTGAAAAAAAATGCTTCTTCATTAATTGTTGTAAGATAAGTTTGTCATGTATTAAGTACTTTTCCCTTGTGTTGTGGATTTGCAATTCAAAACCAACCCAGCCACAACAGCCCCCCTCCCATGAATATGTATATTGAAATAATTGTAAAGAAGTCAGAATTCATGTCAGTTACCCGGGTCTCATGTGTCTGCCCTTATCAGAAGTTGATGGCACGCCACTCTGTATAAGTCTCCAGTTAAATTACGTTTATGGCACAGTGAGTATAGGCAAAAAAGTATAGGGTATCAGAAAAAGTTTTGAGGCATCCTTTTCCAACTTTGATTTCTGCACTTACTTTGGAACAAGTGGTGGTGGTGCTGCGGTAGCGTTGTTGCCTCACAGTTAGACGTTGCCCGTTCGATTCTCTGTTAGAGTGTCTTCTGTGTGGCGACATGTGTGAATGGGCGTTCCTTCATTGAAGGTTGTGCGTTAGGCCCGGCAAGCCAGCACGTAAAAATCTACTGCCAATCATTAGTGGACCGGAGTTCCGCTGTGGCAACCCCTAACCGGGAAAAGCCGAAAGACACAAACAAACTTTGGAACAAGTAGAAAAAATATATATGTAGCTGCTTGCCATTTTTTTTTTTTGTAAAAGTACTTCAAAGGTTCCTAAAGAGTTTCCAGTCATTAATATCAGATATTCATTAATTATCAGTAATGTCTGCATGCCTCCAAAATGTGTTGCACCAGAAATTTCTGAACATGAAGAATTTTCAAAAAGCATTTTCATTTAACCATATAAAATGCAGCACTGCTTAGAAACCATTTCCTGTAGGTCTCATCTGCTAGCCAAGTATCTTTTCTTCACTAAGTCATTAAGAGTCCAGTGAAGTAGTTGCCCCATTTTAAAGGGCTGCTCAGATCTGACAAGCAGACATGTCAGCCTTCTTCCCTTATAGTTGACTAAGGATTCCTGTTGTCAGGTGCATTGGGCATGAAAGCACCGATTTTACAGCACGAAAACTCCAATAACATTTACTGCAGCTGGCTGAGACTGAAATGCACACAGATCGACACTTCTCAGTCTTGGTTGCTTAAACACCAGCTTCGTTGGCCTCATGCCAACAGCTCTACATTTCAAAGAGAGACGAGTCCTTGAAAAGGAGAGTTATTCTTGTAGCTTGCCATGCGATAAACAGACCTTTCGTGCATAGTTTATTGCATGACATACTTAAAGATGCATAGCAGAATTCAAGAAGAATGTATTTGTTTAATGTTTGCTTCTTTTTTCTTTTCAGTCTAAGATCTGCAAAAATTTACTTAGTTTGAAGCCAAACCATTACAGAAGTGGAATGGGTCTGCATTTGCCTACATGAATTCAATATGCAGAAGAAAACACGGGCATTTACCAGAATTACACATGCATTCTGATGCATACAGATTCCTGGCATTGCAGCTAGAGTTGTTTGAGAGTGCATTATGCTTGACTAAATTCCAGTAGCTGTGAGTGACAGTTAGCACCACAGTGTAAACGCATCATTCCTTTCAGCTGTGGATTCTTCACTACAGTGTCACAACATCCATCCATGTGCTCTTTCTTATTTACTTCCCTTCCTGGTCATCATTTCCTTGTATGGGGAGCTAGTTCCATTCATCTCATTGGTGTTTTAATACAGCGCTGACTGTGCTGTCATTGTAAGCCAGGCTCTTTAGACCGCTACCAAATAGTTAACTCTTCACTTAGAAGGATGGTTGTATTACTTTTCTGCCCTTTTGCTTTTAGAATATAAGTATGGTTTGGATGCCTCACAGAGGGGAAGGGCACCTGTACTAGGATAGGCTATGTTTAAGGCTAGCACACTGTAGTGGTATCATTCTCAGTCATGAATATTCTGGAAGACATGTGTATAAAGCACCAGCCTTAACTCACAGTAGAGAAAGAGAGTGATCCTGGAGGGGTAATGTGTACATTGGCACTGAGAGCTCTAGTAGATGAAGTCTGTTTTTGTCTTAATGGAATGCAAAACCAGTGGATGTGGGGAACACTAGCTATAAAGGTTGCTGTGCAGGAGAGGCAAGAGGGACAGAGGAGTCTAGAATAAAGCAGAATACTGTCAGGACAGAGTACATAGACTGGGCTGTGAATGTGGGGGCATTTTGCCTTGAAACAGAAAAGGAAAGATGTATTAACTATCATGGCAAAAAGAAGGAGACTAAATGCAGAGTGGGGCCGATTTTTATTTATCAAGGTGAGGAGGTATCTGTTTAAGAGGCAGCAAGATTTAAGAACTGAAAGTGTCAGTTGTTTTTTTTTTATGCATACTCAAAATTACAGGTTTATTTGCTATAAAGAACTCCTTACAACACTGCAACATTTAATCACAGTTATATTTATATGTATATATATATATATATATATATATATATATATATATATATATATATATATATATATATATAGTATTTTATTTTTGTTTATTTAGTTATTTACATTTGTTTACCGGGAAAGTCCAACTGGACACAGGTCCTTTTTCAGAGGAGGCCCAGGGAGAAAAGCTCCACAGAACAATAAATGAGCAGCAGAGTACATGAAGAACAATTGAATGTACATACAATAGAAAATAATACGTACTGCAGCAAACATTAGCTATACATACAACATGAAACAGAAATGAACAGATATACCAATGTCTAGCTAGAGGCAGGGAATAAAGGTAGCTTTAATATACAGATAGTACTAAGCTCAAACATATATCTAAATCTTATATACAAATATATATATATATATATATATATATATATATATATATATATATATATATATAAATCTTATACACAAATATTGCACTAAACTATATAATGTTATTTATTAGAAAGTGAATATTTTATAGTTGATATCTCAACAAAACTTAAAATCAATGAAATGTGTTGAAGAGATTCACATCGTTAAAATATTCAAAATTTTACAGTGTTTTGTGTAGAAAAATATTTGCAGTTAGGTAGTCATTTGTTTGTTTATGAGGATGTTTGTTTGTTTGTTACTTAATTAGGTTAGTGATTTCACTGTTCACAGACCTTTTTAGTCGCCACCCAAGCCTTAATTACAAGTAATGAAAACTGTCTGTGCACAGGTTTTTGAGTAGCCAGTCAACCACAGTTGTTTTTGGGATGTGACAGTAAATGAGAATATCAGGACAAAACCCATGGAAACACACGGGGAACATGGATATTCCACACAGATAGTAAGCAGGGGTCAGTACTGAATGTCAGATGCTAGAGCTGTAAAGCACTTTATTGTAATATACATGCATTGTGATTTATAAATCAGCAGTAATATTTGTAATACTGCTGTGGTCACTAAAGAGGGTACTACTCTAGTTTTTTTTACAGGTAATGTGTTTCTAGATGTAAACATTGAAAATAGAATGATGGGAAAATGACAGATCACAGCAAGTTCTAGATGAATGGCCATGCTGTTCTGCAGTGCAATAAAACACAGTAAATTTATTGTGACCAGTTGTACCATCATTATAAATTCCCAACATATTTTACATTGATTTTAAAATCCTGTCTGGATTGTCACAGTCCCCAGATATTTGAAGTTAAATGCCTTCACAGTTTCCTCTGGATCTGAACTGCATCCATTTTATTTAAGTACTGATTCAAATGTGGCTGTGAGGTGACACAGAGAGTGAGGGGTGTCACAGGAGGTGTTGGGCAAAATACCAATGTTGGGTGAAGTATAGAAGACTACATAATAAGGACGGTTGGGGTTGGGGATCCTGGTGAGTCTTAATGAGATGAATTTAGGGAGGATAGAGGCAGGATGTACGAAGTCAGGAACAATAAAAAATGGGTTAAAATGCGAAGAGTAAAGACTCTGTATAGGAAGACAGCATTGATGGAGATAGTGCTGTGTTTTTCCTATGTAAACATTATGTACATAGGAAAGGAACAGAGGGAGTATTTGGTGTGTTGCATCCTGTGTTTCATTTCATGCACACAGTAAAAGTGATTCTACCGATGATGTGGCAGATGAAACAAGTGAGGCTTTTTACATTGTACCAGTGAAATTGAGGTAGAGACCTTACAAGGGGGCAGGGCATTGACTGGGCTTGAGGTAGAGACCTTACAAGGGGGCAGGGCATTGACTGGGCTACTCAGAATTGTTGTTAGTTCTTGTGCTTTAAAAATAGCAATGAAGAGAGGCATAGAAAATCCAGGGAATGGCTGAGAGGCTGGCATTGTAAACGCAGAAATGGAGCATGAGGTCATTATTTATTTTTTATTTATTTATTTATGTATATTTATTGACTGGGAGTGTCCGACTGGACGTAGGTCCATTTTCAGCGGAGGCCCGGGGAGAAAAGCTCCACAGTTAAAATAAACAGACAGTAGTTACACTGGATTACATAGCGATTAACAATTTACATAGCAATTACTTACAACATATTTACAGATGAAGGACATAGTACATCAGTAGACAACTAGAATCTTTATCTGTGAAGTACATAACAGACATTAACAAATGTTACAAGAAGAAGTTCCTGCTGTATAATAAGTACTAGGCTTATGAGCATCTGAGCTTGCTATAATCAAGGTAGTTAGTGGAGTGGAAAGAAAGGTAGTGGTTGGATGGGGTGGGCGATATTAGAGTGGGAGTTGCAAGGGCATAGCCGGCATGTTTTTAGGTGCGCTTTTAGTAAAGTTTTGAAGTGGGCGCATGATGGTATGGAGGTAATTGTGGGTGGGAGGGAGTTCCATAATTTGGCTATGGTGCAAGAGAATAGTGCTTCACCAGCAGAGTTAGTTGCTTTAGTGATCTGCAAGTGATTTTTGTTGCTGGATCTTAGTGGTCTGGTGGTGCGATAGGGTTGGAGTAGATTCTGGAGGGATGGGACATTTAGTGGATGGTTTACTAGTTTGTGGGCGAGTGAGAGTTGATACCATTGAAGGAGGTGAGGGAGTTCAAGCCAGCCCAGTTCAGCAAGTGAGAGACAGTGGTGACTACGGTAGGATGCCCCTGTGGCGAATTTGGTGATTTTGTTGTAGCAGGTCTCTAGGTTCATAAGTTCATAGGTTGACACTAGGCTATCTGCCCTAGGGCATTTATAAGCCTAGCCAGAGTGGGTTTGGCTTTCGCCACCCTTTTAGATTAGTTGACTGTGCCTCTATATAGTAGGTCACAGATCGCATTGCCTTAGGTTGGTATATATTGGAGAGGCATAAAGTAGGGTGAAGATAAGGTGGGAATTTGCTATTGAAATCTTAGCTGCTTTGGTGAGAAGTTGCTTATTTCTGTATAACGCTCCTAGTTTTTTGTGGACTTTTTTTATGGTCATGGATATGTGAATGTCAAATTTTAGTTTATTGTCTATTTCCACTCCTAGCAATTTGGTGTGTTCAGTTGGGTATATAGTGGTGTTGTCTTTGGCTGTGATGTTAAAGTGAGAGTTGTTTTGAGTATGTTTGGTGGGTTGGAAGATGAGTAGTTTAGTTTTGTTTGGGTTGAGTATTAACTGGGCATCGGATAACCAAGTTTCAACAGAGGAAAAGGCTTCCTGTATGACTTTTTGCAGTTTGGGTAGGGACTGTGCTGAGCAGATGATGGTTGAGTCATCTGCGTATTGTATGAGTGTGCCATGTTTGGTGGCAGAGGCTAGATTATTGGTGAAAACAGAGAAAAGTAGGGGTCCAAGGAGGGATCCTTGGGGGGGAAGGTCTATGGCATTGGGAGGCTTAAAGCCAGAAAGAAGAGGGACCACTAGAAAAAAACTCCATCTCTCTCTCTAAGTGTGAGTGTGTGTGTTTGTGTGTGTGTGTGTGTGTGTGTGTGTGTGTGTGTGTGTGTGTGTGTGTGTGTGTGTGTGTGTGTATAATTAAATATATATATATATATATATATATATATATATATATATATATATTATATATTATATATATATATATATACATGGGTCTACTGTATAGGACAGGCTATCCTCCACTGTGGTGCGGTAGTCACGGACCTTAGAGTTAAGGCGCGGGTCATGGTAAGGGGATAGCCCTACTAGCCATCCCCTTACCATGACCCGCACCCTAACCCTAAGGTCCGTAACTACCGCACCACAGTGGAGGACATAGCATGTTTTTCTGCTGTCCTCCACTGTGGTGCGATCCATTTATAGAAGCTGAGTTCGCAAAAGTGCACTTTCGAATAAGTGCACATTCGCGTAACTGAGCGGTCTACTGCTCTTTTTCGAATACGTGGTATTCGATGAAAAGCAGTAGACCCATATATATATATATATATATATATATATATATATATATATATATCTACAATATAGTAAAATAAGTAGCCATTTAGACTAAATCTAGAGGATGCAGATGAGAGGTACAAACAGTTAGAATGCAGTGGGAGTACAAGAAGTGAATATAAAATGAGCCAACATGGGTAACAGAGTGGATAATGGAAGGCATGACTAGTGGAAGGTGATGATGTGCATTCCTGAAATTCCTGAAAGAAATCGGAAGAGGGGACAACCAACCCAGCTAGAGCTGGAAGCAAAGGAATTGTATATAGGAAAGAAAGAAGTCATGAGAACTTGAGAAGTGGGACAGATAAGGAGAACAAGGCTTGCAAGTGGACAAGACGGAAAGGAAATCAAGATCTTATCGCAAACCAAGAACTGACAGGGTTAGAGAAGAAAGTGATGGGGAAAGACAGCCTTCGTCTATAGTAAGGTGAGAGGGTAGTTGAGCATTCTGAGGGGATTATGTGTCAGTACTGCTAGAGACTCATTGAAAATACTGAATTAACTCTTCACCATACTATTTACAATGAGTGAGAGAGTTATGACCCAGCATGCAGTATGGGAATGTAGTGTGAGTATAGAAAGAGACAAATGCATTAACAGGAAACTGTCCAGAGAGGAAGAGAGAAAGAATGGAAGAAGATTTTGGAGTGCCAGTGGCAAAGGGTCCAGATGTCTCCCCACATGCAAAAAGAAGTTATTGGCAGTAGTGATTAGAACACCACTGTCCGAACTACAGGACATCAGCAGCAGGTCTTTGTCACAAGGCTGCTTGCAGCAGGCAGTTAAGCAGTAATTGTTCTCACTTCCATTTTCATTAAAGGCTCTGGAAAAGGTCTGTGAATTCTTAAAGCATTGTACTCATGCAAATGGCCAGTATTATTGCTTCTCATGCTAAGGGTCCTCTTGATCCATTGCTAGAACAATGTCACTACTCTGGAGGCAAAGTGAACCCCCCCCCCCCCAGTCTAATATGATGTATTTTGTCTTGAGCAAGGTGGATGGTGGCGAAATAGAAAGGTATAGAACTGAGCCCAAAAATGTTGAAATGGCTGTGAAGCTGTCCCACTAAGTGGAAAGAGCGTGTGGTTGATGCTTAAGGTGTATATTTCTGGAGAAGATGGTGCCTCTTGTGTGGTGCTGGGACTGGTTCTTGCTGATGCATTTCTTTCACATTTCCAAGTTGAACTGCACAGGATGATAAACCTAAGTGCTAGAAGGTAGATGTAACAGTTGTAGATAATGGGTCAAGCTATCTGCTACAGACTGCAGTGTGGCTGTGTAGGTGGAAGATGGGGTTCAGTGTACAAAAACAAAAAGTTATCTTGTTTTATGGTGAGGAGTTGCAAGAGTGTCACAGGTTCTAAGATAATATGAGATGTGATAGAACAAAAACAAAAAAAAAAAGAGCTGGGCCTTATAATGAAACAGAGGTAGATTTACATAGTACACTGTGAAGAGACAGTGGTAAAGGCCAACATGATCTGTAGCAAGAGGGTATATTTAAAGCTTTGGTCATTATCCCATTGAATAAAGTATGTTCCTATCTGTAGTACATTCCCCATTTCTGGTAAATATGTGACTGAGAGAGAGAAAGAGAGATCTGCATTTGTCTGATCCAAATGAAGATAGCTTACCTGGTCTCTCATCTAAGGAAGTATCCCTTGTATCCCTTCATTCCTCCCCTGTGCAACCTGCCGTATGTTTTCTGGAATTTCTTAGCAGATTCCTCCCTTCCACACATTTTGTTACTCATTTCCATAACCCTCAGTTTTCAGGTAATAGTTACTCCTCCCAGTTTGCCTGCTCTGCCTTTTTATCTGACCTTTTTCATTTGTGGTTGTCCAGTTTCATCTCTCCTCATTAATTTTGTGAACCCATTTTGGTCTTAAGAGAGAAGATCTTCAACACTCCTAAACATTGATCTTAACTTTTCCCCTTCAGGTTGCGTTACTCTGGATTCCTTCCATCTGCCTGGAATCTATGCTCTGTGGCTTTTAGAACTGCCCACCGTACACAAAGTGCGCCTGGTAAAGGTCTAGTAGAACTGAGACATTATTTTGCTTCCGAACTTCATTCTCTAAAGGGAAATACCTCCGTATTCTGTTTCGTGCTACCGGATGATCCAGTCCAGGTGAGATTATAGAGTCATTATCACGTCTACAATACTGTCTAATGTCTCATAGTAGGAGTGTTTTAGCCCAAGTGCAGTACTTTGTATTTACATGCACTTAACTTCATCTTTCTGTGGACTTGGAAAACATTTCCAAGTTTTTCCTTAGATTGTTCCACTTCACTGCATCGTGCATCTTTTGTCATTCGGAAAGTGGTTGATTGCGCTATGAGTTTGTTCAGTTCTTCTCCCTGAACTGAACATAATAAGGAGTACTTGACCCCTGCAGGATTTCGGTAGTCATTTTCTTTATTCCTGGCCATAAATATCAAACCATAGCTCTATGTACCCTACCCTTTAATTATACTGTACTTTAATTCCTCTGACTTGGTCTTGTTTTCAGTTCATTCTGTTTTCTTAGCAGCTTCCTCTGTGTGAACAAGTCAAAGGCCTTGCTAAAGTCCAGGTATATGATGTGTAATCTGCTGTAAGTTTCTCCTGTAATGCAGTCAGAAGACTGGATGTAGTTCAAGTGGCAGCTCCCTCTAGCCATGGGCCTTTGTTTGTTTTCCTGGACATTGTTGTCTTTAGGTAACCAATCACATTTTCCCTCAGCATTTCTGCCATTTCCTTCCCTGTCATCATGTGACCTAACTGTAGTTCCTTGAATTTCTGCTGCTGCGCTGCTAATTTGTTAGTTGATATTACTCTTATCATTTTCCACCCTCAGACACTTCTGTGAAGTCCAGTAATCTGTTGTAAATTAGAAGTGGCCATGTGAGGCACTGAAAGCCATTTGGAATTTTTTTAGCAAATTGCAATGGTGCAACTGGTGGTTTGCTAATAGAATGAATCTGCAGATTAAGAGGAATTGAGGGTAGACTATGAGGAGAAATTCAAAGAGCTGGCATGTCTGTAGTAGAAAAGAGAAAAGACAATGAAAAGATATGATTTGGATGTACCATAAAGTCAGTGGGTAAGAGAGAAGGCTGAAGGTGAAAGGGGAGGATAGAGAGTGGAAAGGTCAAATAATGGCAGCTAGGATAAGGGCCTTTCAAATCTGATTTAAGGAAATACTGTCTCACAGAAAAGGTGGTGGGACCTAGAAAATACTGTCAGAGATGACTGGAAATATATAAGTCATTATAAATGTTCAACTTTGCCCATTTAAGTGTATTTGGACACAAGTGAGGGGAGGAGTTTTGTAGAGGTAACAGAAGTACTAAGTTATACTCGGAACAAATTCTGCCTTGTTTTAACAACTCTCTATATATTCATATGACATTTGTTTTTGTTATATATATGGCATATTTGTTGTTTGAAATATTTGCTTTACCTCTGTAAACCCATTGTAGTTCTGTTGTTATTTTTGTTGTTATGTGGACCTAGGGCAGCTCTGAAAAGTGTCCTATCGATTCAGCCAGCTGACTTGGCCAATAAATGAATAAATAAGCAAATAAGTAATGAGTTAATTTTTAATGATTGTAACTATTTTCATTGATTTCCTATTGTATATTGCATAATATGTATTTGCATACTAAATTGTCTTAGATTACATGATTTCTTTATGTCGCATGATATAGTCTTTGGTATACAATTTGAGTGATTGTCTTAATTGTTATTCGAATGAAGTCTGGTATACTTACAGACGAAAGTGCTAAATAGTATTAAAACTTTGGAGAAGATGTTAGCTTTGGTTTTTTAAGTTTTTTGTGTGAACCACAGCCTTCATGGGCAGTCATTAGCACTGTGTGGGAAGAGGGATAGAAAGTCCTGGAAATGAAAGGTAGGGTACCTTTAACACTAAATGTGTTCATTTCTAAGGTGAAGTATGGCCAAACGTGATGTATAGGAGCCAAGGATTAAGCAGTAAAATCTTTGCAGAATAAACACTCTCAAAACATTTTGAGACCCTTACAGTGTGATAGATAGTCCTATGCCATACAGTGTTGTGCCAATATATCTACAGAGTAGTGGCTGTGTAGTACAGAGGGTTCAAACCATTACTGTGACCAGTTTTACAAGTGTCCAGTTAGTGACACAGGCACTGGAGGGTGATGAAGAGTTGGGAGTGAGCATCCAACAATGGGAGACAACATAGCTTTGCTGCAATATAGTAGCATTACAAAACTGGAAAGCTATCTGCTGCAGGCAGGTGATAGCTGAGGGTGAGTTAAGGACACAATTTTCAGCAGCAGTATGACATTGTCCAGATGTCTTTGATCTCCTCACCAGCCCTGGATATGGATCAGCTTAGCATGGCAGACGTCTAGATGGGTCTAGTAGCCATTGTGAATGAGAACATCAGTTGGAGGCAACTGATGGTCATCTACAGGGAGTAGTAGAAAAAAATATCTGCAGATTATTGCACTGACCTGTGAGGGCAGCCACGGTGGTGCAGCGGTAAGCGTTGCCACCTCATAGCAAGTGGTTCTCCAGTTCGATTCTCGGCTGGACTGCCTTCAGTGTGGAGTCTGCATGTCCTCCCTGTGGTCGTGTGGGTTTCCTCTGGGTGCTCCAGTTTCCTCCCACATCCCAAAGACATGCCGTAGGTGGATTGGACACTCTAAATTGGCCCTAGGTGTGAGTGTGTGCATGTGTGTGCCTTCTGTGGAAGGTTGGGTGCCAGGCTGGCAACTTGTTACCGTAAAAAAGTGAAGTTTTTCCACTGACAGGTGATCCGCTATGGCGACCCCTAACCGGGAAAAGTCGAAAGAAGAAGATTGTACTGACCTGTGAGGTGTAAATGGTTACAGAGTCAACACATGATAGTTAATCTTCTGGCTTTAGGCTTATGTGTCAAGACTGAAATATTGGGCAGTCCCCACAGATCTCCTTCTGAGTGTTCCATTCCCATAGCTTAACCTGTCATGGGTGCTTTCCTAATGCTCGCCTCATCTATGTTATAGTTCAAATAGCTATCCCCTCTGGAGAAAGGGCTACACATCAACCATTTTAAGCTACAAGTAGTCTTGATAGCTATTAAAGTGGAAAGGAAGCAGCTGCATCCACTCCTCATGTGGTTTGGCAAGCAACAGATCATGTAGTATCAAAATATGTGGAGGGGCACACAGTACTGCCTACTCTCTCGACAGGTTGTGCACATGTAGAAGTGGGCTAAAGACAGACACATGATTTCTCAGCAGTTCACATGCCAGGTTAAGCGAGCATACTAGTAGACTACCCCTCCACTCCATCACTGGAGTAATGGTTTCAGGATCTATGTCTATGTATTTTCAAGACATGGGCCAGTTTATTAAACACTGACCATTTCTGAACACGGTTGAAAGACGGTCTCCTTCCCTTCCAGTCAATGCAGCCAGTCAAAATGGAATTTGTTTTGGATGCGTTTGTTCTGCACCCTGTGACAGGAGGCATTCCTGTGCTCCCTTGTCAGTGCAAATTTAGGGGAAAAGACCAAAGATGAAATTCTTTTCTTCAGCTACTCTGGTCACAAGTGACACAGAAGACTTCCCCAGCACTACCATGTGCCTGAGGTAGCTGTCACACACTCCTCACTTTTAGGACCTTGGTCCTTCTGTAGATTGTTTGAATCCACCAATTGGCTGGAGTATCAAAAGTGTCTAAAGTAGCCAAGATGCCTTCCAACATGCAGATTTATTCTCCAGTGTGAAAGAGAATGTCCATTTTGGCCAAGCAATAATTTATACCAGTGTTGTCATTTTACTGTTTATTTGTAGAAGGTGCTTTGTAGTGACTATGGCAAAGTGATGGAGTCAGGGGCTGGCTATTCTTAAGTAGTCAACATATAACTGGTTATTGGTTAGGCTTGTAACAGTCTGCAGCCTGATAGCCTAGTATTTATGTATGAACCTGTGAATCCACTGTAACTGGGTGAATGGGAGCCTCCAAGAAAAAAGTGCTAAGTTATGATTACCAGAAAGGGTAAATTCAGTAACTAGCACATCGGGGGGGGGGGGGTCCTTTGCAGATTAATTAATACAGTAAAAATATATCTGATATTTCTGTAAAATAAAGGGGCATAGTCATATGGGGGCTAGGAGCCCAGTTAGAACTTTAATATGGTGCCCGTTCCTGAAAATCTATGGCATTGTGTTGCTGCTGCTGGTGTTCTGCTTAAATGTAGCATCTTACCTTTTAACTCTAAGATAACATGTGAATTCAAACACATATTCGAAATTTTAGATTAGAAGACATTAGACAATGTGCCAGATAGTTTCCCAAATTAATTTCTGTATCTGTTTTAACTCTGCTGTGTAACTGAACTAAAAAAGAGAATTCTGTTAAAATATTTTCTGGTAATTCTGCGATACTTTTCTTTGCATAAACAGGAAAATATGTCATATAACGTGTTTAGAAAAAAGGTCAGGTTAACAATTTTGATATTTTAGGAATTACGTGACTGTTGTGATTTTATTTGCAGATATTTAACATTCGTGTTTTGAGTATTATATAAATAACTGGATGTTGCTTATTTTAAATATTTGTTTCTCTTAGGAGATGTGACTGGTTTCTTTGGTTATCATTTTAATTAATGTGGACAGTATTAGATGTTAAGATCTCAGAAGGGCATTTTATAGTGTGATGTTTTGGGAGGTCCATTAACACATTGAAAGCCTGTCCCAGTATCACCCAACTTGCAGAGTGCAGCTTTGTTTAGAAAGTGGGTACTGGAAGGAAAATAGTTATCTAAAAATTGTAACTGAAATATGTGTTATTGATAACTGTTTCAAATACCACTTTTGCCCAGTAAGGAGCCTGTATAGGGATGACAGCTTGGATATGCAAGTAGTACCATTTGGCATGATGTGATATTATAATGCCCTTGTACAGTGGTTGGAACAGATTTCATAGGAAAATGCCAACAATAATTCATAAGAGCATATTTTTAACTTAAAATGCTCTTGAGCAATCCGTATTTTCAGTTGAGTAAATAATTATGTTTCCCAGGTTTCTTGACTGTTTATAAGATAACATAATAAATTCAGCCTCAAGTGATTTATAATTATTTACTGTTTAGACATAAATCCTGTCATGGAACATCTAAATTCATTTGTTTGCTCATTTACACTATCAGCATGTGTTTCTTATTGTGTCTGTTGAACGTTGTTGCAAAAGGACTCAATGAAATCATCAGTTGTTGTTATCAAACTCCCTAAATAAGCAAAAGAGATTTAACTCATGTGCAAGTCAATATACAGTGTAGAGTTTCCAGTGATATTCAAGAATTAGCTGCAATAAAAATTGCCAACAGTGTTTAATGTTTTAAATTTACACATCGGAAGGTCTTGAAAGCCAAGTAAATGATTAATTCTCTTGTTCTTCAGCATTTGTGCCCAGATAAGGAAACTGTTTATTCTATAAAGGTTAACGACTACATTAGACAATCAGCAAGGACACTGATTTTCCATTTTCTTGTAAAAAGAAAACAGTGTTAAACTGCTGTATTTTTATTATCTGAGTACAGGAAAGCATATTTTCTGGAATGTAGTATTTTAGGTTACACTCTATCATAACATTTCTTATTTTATTTCCTACTTGTAAAACTGTCAGATGTTCATCATGTTACACTGCTGCAGTCATCACACTTGGGTTATCCTGCCGTCAGGCGGTCCCGCAGTCGGCCAGAGTTCCAAAGTCTTGGTCCGGCGTCGGTTACTGTCGCTTCTTCCCTGACGTCAGTGCGCCAGGGGTATATAAGAGGCATCCAACGCCATTTTCTTCGGTATTTCTTGCCACGCGGTGCCCGAAGACAGAAGCAGTTCGCACGTGCCGGTCTGCCGACTCCTGTGATTTTCAAATCGAATTTCATACCGAAGTCTTCAATAAAGCTAAGTACCCTGTTGAGGAACCTTTTCTTGCCTCAGTCCAATGTCAGAAAAAGTTAACAATTGCATTTCTTGTGGGAAGCAAATACCTCATAAGGACTTCCATTCTTATTGTATTCCTTGCCTAAGCCCAGACCACGACGTCACAGGTTGTCAGTTTTGCACTAGGTTTAATAAACGAACTATAAAACGTCGGTTTGATTTTGCCCGACATTATTTTGGTAGGAAATTTAATTATACCATGCCATCGGTGCAACCGACGACCGGAATGCATAAAAAACACAAAGATAAGGACAGGCAGCCGAGACCCAAACCAGACTCCGAGGCCTCTGCTGGGCCTGTCGCCGGTTCACCGGTTTTCAGTGAGGCGCCTACGCAGCCCCTGACGACCGCTGATTTGGAACCTCAGACGGCTTCCGATTCCCAAGCAGAGATTACTAGGCCTCCACAGCCTTCATCTTTAGCCCCTTACGACTCCAGGGTTGAAGGTGATACCGGTGCAGTCAAACTGCCTTCAGTTGCAGAAGGTGTCTTCAGACCGACTACACTCACCATTAAATCCTATGCAAAACTGAAAACTCCTTTAAAAACAAAAAAGACTGCACAACAGTCTCCAGTACAAGGCCCCATGCCTAAGAAACAGATGCTTAAGATGGCTGAAGATTTAATTACCCTAATCAGGGGTTCCCATCCTCCTCCTGATAAAAGGCCTAGACAGGAGGAGGACTACGCTTCCTCTGACCAGGTTTCAGTTTCCTCAGATTCTTCTGAGGAACAGGAATATTCTTTTCCCCCTTATGAAGACTCTGATGCTTAAGAGTGTATTCCTTCAGCATCTCTCCCAGAAGACTACTCTTTTGGGGAAATTTTGCATACCATGAGGGAACATTTCCACTGGGAAGGCCAGGATTACTCCGATTCTAAGAAAAGGCTCCGAGAATTCCTTTTACTACCCCAGCACAGACCACTGGCTATTCCACCCATGTTAGACATTGTGGATGATGTTTATTTAGAATCTAGCCTTAACCTAGACTCTCTACCGCCTGCACCAGCCAAACCAGACAGATACTACAGATTCCCTGACTCACACAAATTCCTATATAAAAGCCCTGTGGCTGACCCAGAAACCATTTCCCAGGGTCCCAAAGGGTCAAGGCCTCTATTGCTAAAAATCCTGTACCCTCTGAAAGGGATTCCAGAGTACTAGACAGATGGGGAAAGAAAGTATATACCTCAGCTACTCTAGCCATGAGGGCCTTAAATTGCCAGTTTCACATGCTGAAATATCAGCAATACCTGATGTCTCAATTAAAACAAAAAATGGTCACACATTCAGAGCAGCCTGATTTCAAGGAAATGAAAGATTTGTTGCATGCAGCTGAGCAAGTGGGAAAACATGCCTTGCAATGTGGATTTGATTCATTGGAGGCTTCCTGTAGAGCAGCAGTGACTGGGTCTGTCATAGTTAGGCACGCTTGGTTAAAAGAACAAACCTTACCTGATCATGTTAAAGCAAAGTTATTAGATGCACCTCTACAGCAGAATGTTTTATTTGGTGTAAAAGCAGAAGAGGTTTTAAAGAAAATGGAGGATAAGGCAAAATCTATGCAGGCAGTCAAGGATGTTTTACAGGTACAACCCCCTCGTTTCAGCAGAAATTGGCCAACAAAAAACTGGTCCTTTCCAGCTTCTGACAGACCACAGAGGGGCAAATACAGACGCCCAAGGGATAGAGGTCAGTCACAAGGCCCTTACAAGCCTCGACAATGGAGTACCACAACCCAGAAAGGAGGAGAAGACAGGTCCCGACCTAACAGAAGACAAACACAATGACTTAACCCTCAGACTGCCAGGCAAATCTCTCTTGGCAGCTCCCTTGGGAGGAAAATTAGCACTTTTTGCAGACAACTGGCACATCATCAGAAAAGCCAAATGGGTCCTAAATATTGTCTCACAAGGATACAGATTCCACTTTCACACCTTACCAAGGATAAAAGGAATGCCAAACCTGCCACCAAATGAATGGGCAGAGGCTCAAAAACAAATTGCAGCTCTCATGGACATGAGAGCCATTCAAGGGGTACCTACACAGGAGCAAGGACAAGGATTTTACTCAAGACTTTTTCTAGTCCCCAGAAAGGACAAAGCCTGGAGACCCATTCTGGACCTCTCAATTCTAAACACTTATCTGCAAGTACCCAAATTCAAGATGCTAACACTACAGCAACTTCTTCCCATGCTGGGCACGAAGGCTTGGCTAGTAACATTGGATCTCAAGGAGGCATACCTGCATGTCCCTATCAGACAAAATTGCAGAAGATACCTCTGATTTATTGCAGGTTCAACTCATTATCAATTCTCTTACCTGCCCTTTGGCTTATCTACTGCGCCCAGGGTCTTCACAAAATGCCTGGCACCAGTAATTGCATACTGCAGACAAAGAGGAATTCAAATATATCCATACCTGGACGACTGCCTTATTCAAGCAGAAAGCAAGGACATTCTTTTAAAGCATCTGGCGTTTGTCAAACACCTATTAAGTTGCCTAGGGTACACAGTAAACGAAAAGAAATCAAAACTAGTGCCCTCACAACACATAATATTCCTGGGTGCCAGCTTAAATACAATGGCCCAGATGGCTTATCTCATGCCAGACAAGCAAGAACAACTGACTCAATACTTCAAAATGATGGCAACAAAGACCCAACTCCCTGCAAGAAAAATTCTGCACGCCTTGGGATTCAAGGCATCTTGCATACTACTAATACCATTTGCAAAAATGCATATGAGGAAATTACAATGGTACCTGAAAAGCGTATGGACTCAGCACAGCCACAGCTTGGAAGCAATGATACCACTCATTCCCTGTCTTCAGCAGGAGTTTCTATGGTGGGCTCAGGCATGTCACCTCAACAAGGGTCAGCCTTTTTATCTTACCCACAGCCAGGCAAACTATAGCAACAGATGCATCGGATTATGCCTGGGGAGCACACATGGCAGGACAGTGCATTCAGGGCAAATGGTCTACAGATCAAAGGCATCTGCATATCAATCAAAAAGAAATGCTAGCTGTACAAAATGCCCTAACAGCTTTCAAGGACCTCCTACATCCAGGACAACTCCTAATAAAGACAGACAACACCATGGTTATGTGGTACATAAACAAGCAAGGGGGCACACACTCCTACCCCCGATGCAGGCAGGCAATGACCTTGTGGAACACAGCACTGACCTACCAAGTTCAACTACAAGCACAATTCCTGCCAGGAAAGAAAAACACATTGGCAGACGATCTTAAGCAGAAACATCATGGATCCTCACGAGAGGCAACTAGATCCATAAGTATTTGCAATGATAACTCAAAAATGGGGGCGCCCAGACATAGATCTGTTTGCCAACCCCCAAAACTGCCAACTTCGGAAATTTTGCAGAAGGACTTACCACCCACTAGATTGGAAAGTGGACGCCCTCTCATTCAGTTGGAAAACATTAACAGTGTATGCCTTTCCTCCACTGCCTCTTCTAGCAAATGGTGCTGCTGAAAGCCAGATTAGAGAGGCCACAAATAATACTCATTGCTCCAGACTGGCCACGCCAACACTGGTATCCAATACTAAGGAACATGGCTCAAGGCCCACCATGGATTTTGCCTCAAATTCCTCACCTGCTCACTCAGCAAAACAATCAGATTTTACACAGCCAGCTCAAGACTTTAAATCTGGCTGCATGGCAAATTACCTAAGCAACCAGTCAACACTTCTCTCTAAAGCTGTTTTGGATGTCATTCTGGAGGCCAGGAGGCCCAGCACCAGGAAAACCTATTCAGACAAATGGAAAAAGATTCTGCGCCTGGAACCAGGCTAAAGGCCAAAATCCCCTTTTTCCAAATATTCCTCAGATTCTACAATATTTAACTGAGATGTTGCACAAAGGACTTTCTTTTTCATCTATTAAGATCCACGCCTCAGCAATTTCAGCTCACTACAACACGGACCCTCCTATATTTTTACATCCCCTGCTAAGACAGTACCTCAGAGGGGCTAAGAACCTAAGACCGCCCCGGAGAGCACCAACACCAACTTGGGATCTCAACTATGTCCTGGAAAAGCTTACACTGCCGCCCTTTGAACCAGCTTTTACAGCTGATTTACAGTTTCTATCATGGAAAACTGCCCTGCTGCTAGCAATAACTTCAGCACGAAGAGTCTCAGAGCTACAAGCCCTAATGGCAGTGGAGCCTTTCACCATTTTTCATCAAGACAGAGTCGCTCTACGAACTAACCCTTCCTTTATGCCAAAGATGGTATCCAGTGTGGCCCTAAACCAAACAATTCATTTGCCCACCTTTTTCCCAAACCCCCAGAACAAAGGAGAAAGACTCCTGCATTCTTTGGACATTCACAGGCAATTACGTTACCACTTGGATAAAACTAAGGCTTTCAGAAAATCTGACCAGCTCTTTGTATCCTATGCTGCAGGGTCACAAGGAAAAGCCATCTCAAAACAGACTATTTCAAAATGGATAGGACAGTGTATCCGTTTCTGCTACACACATCATGGGAAACCTGTACCTGCTAGCATTAGGCCCCATTCTACCAGGGCTACAGCTACATCAACAGCCTTTCTCAGAGGGGTACCAACCAAGGATATTTTGGAGGCTGCAACTTGGAGTTCAGTGCACACCTTCACCAAGCACTATCACCTACCTTTATACTCTAAAACCAGAGCTGGCTTTGCCACTGCAGTCCTGCAGGGCCTACTAGCTTCTCCAAACCCTGTTTAGTTCCACCGCCCATCCTAAGCTTTAGGATTCAACCCAAGTGTGATGACTGCAGCAGTGTAACACGATGAACATTGTACAGTTTTGTACCTACCATGAATGTAGATGTTCAAGTGTTCACACTGCTGCAGTCCAGGTTACCCTCCCTCCATCCCCTCTGACCTAGCTGAATTTTTCTATACCTTTCTATCTTGAACAACCTTTGTGGTGTATTTGCTTGTAACTAAAGGTATTCCTATTATTTCCTTTACATGCTTAATTAGCAATATGTATTGCCTACCTACTTGGGGGCACCTGACATCTGGGGCAAGAAAAACTGAAGAAAATGGCGTTGGCTGCATCTTATATCCCCCTGGTGCACTGATGTCAGGGAAGAAGCGACAGCAACCGACGCCGGACCAAGACTTTGGAACTCTGGCCGACTGTGGGACCGCCTGACGGCAGGATAACCCAAGTGTGATGACTGCAGCAGTGTGAACACTCAAACATCTACATTTATGGTAGGTACAAAACTGTACTTTTGTTTTATTCAGTGTCCTGTAAATAAATCTGTTTTCATTTTACATGTGTGTAGATGACCGAAAAATATAGTAGAATTGCAGTAATGACCTGAAAATATATATCGGTCACTATATAATTCCTAGAATTTTAGCTCATGAAAATGGAATTTACTTTGTTATATTTATTTTTACTTGTAAGTCAGTCTTCAGTTGCTCATTTCTTTTTGGTTATGATTACTTAGGTGACCCAGAAAGTTCCGTGATACTTGTTAGTGATTTACAGAGGTGTACTGACACCGTCTTGTTTTCTGTCGATCTGCTGAAGAGTAGTGGATGATTATTAACCAGTCATCTACCGGTAGCAAAGTGGTCCATTTTCAATGATATAAAAGGAAGTTATTGGTATGAATATTAAAATAACATATTGTCTTGCAGTGAGGTGGAGTAACTTACAATTGTTAGTATCACTGTTTTTGAATCCCTGTTCATTCACAGTGCTGCAAATGATTAACTTTTTTTCACATCAAAAATGGTATTATCTCTTATGTTAGAAATCATGTTTATCAACCAATGGTGCTACATTTGGAGACTTGACTTGCCCTGGTCTGCAGTTCGCTCAGAGTTAGTGTATACCAGTGTGCACATGAGTGTGCGGGGGGAACAACTATCTTTCCCCCCACAGAATAGGGGGCAGTTATCTTTCCCCCACAGAATACTGGATGTTTTCTTATTTCTACATTTCTGCACTGAATTGTTAATCTCATGAGAGATGGTGAATAGTAAGTCGGTGAGCTTTGTTTCAATTAACAGTTGTATGTATGTTATTGTTATATGAAAAGTGAAATCTGAAACAGAGAAAGATTTGACCAACTGGAACATAAGAATCCTTGAGGGTCAGTCAGATGAGGGAGAGGTTAGCTTACTTTTCAGCACTTGTACCTGATACTGCACATTGCATTTGGTTGCGGTTAGCTTTATTTGCCTCTTACAATCTAGGTTACGCTACACCTGTTTTGGCATCAGATCATTTACATCATTACTGGAGCTTTTCTCCCCAGGCCTCCACTGAAATTGGGTTTCCGACCCAGTGGACTTTCCTGGTCAACAAATGTCAATAAATAAATAAATATAAATGTATTAATTGATTTATTATTTATTTTATTTTATTTGTGGTTCACTGTTAGTCACCTCAGAGGAGGTGGACTTCATGATACATTATTTATTGCAAACTAGACCATCTCCATCCCCTGAGGGAGACAGCACTAAGTAGAAACGGTTGAACATTTAGTTTTGTTTTAATATGTGTAGTGATAAAAGAAAATATTTTACACTCCTTTCTGCCTGGATTAATAAGACTAGCAGTCAAACTGTTTACTGCGTTATGTCATGGGCTTGCTAGATTGTATAGCATCACCCTTAATTAATGTGTTGACTACAGCATCCTTTCTTCTTATGCATCAGACCTGTGACATTATGAAGGACTCTAAATTACGTCACCTGTGTTTAATGTCCACACAATTCAAAGTATATGACAGTTATCCAAAAATTCAGTTCTTGATAGATTAACATTATGTATTCTACATTAGCCATAGTAAGTGTTCATACACAAAGGGAACAACTTAAAGCAAAGACAGGCATTAGGTTGAAAGCATCAAAACAGCTTCAGGATTATTAAATCGAACAACACGACAAAGACAATATAACATGCATTTATGTGTTTTTCTAAATATATTTTTATTTGTGCTGCTTATTTAATCGTTGCCAGGGAAGAACAGGCAGGGTTACCCTGTCAAAATTTTAACAGTGTCTCAAATCTCAGCAGCAGAATGGCCATAGGGTAGCCAAAAGCAGTTCTTCCTATCTCCCTGAGTGAACTAGCTCTTGAGGAAAAAATATGCAATTGTTATTGAGAATAAAAAAAAAAACTTACATACATACTTTCGAAATGACAGAACTGGGTTTTAGAGTTAGAGGTTGAAAAGAAATAAAAAGAAAGACTTATTTCCTTGCACTGCAGTGTTTTTTTATAACATTGACAAGTAATTAACATTCTAATTTTAGATACCATTATTCAAACTCTTTTTTTTTTTTTTTCAAAATTTCTACTCCTGTGGGATTAATGCCAAACAGGCATAATTATGAAAAGCATTTTACAGTGCTTCGACATCAGGTCTCGAGCATGAAGGTAGCCTCCCTCACCACAAAAAAGCCCTACAGAATGTGCAAGATGACGCCCATTGACATGTTTATAAAATGGCTGAGTGAACAAGAAAGATGTAATTACCGTAGGTGTGTCATGTGACTCTGAAATTTGCTTCACGTCAGTCTGCTTTTCCCAGTGTGCCTAACTGCTTTTTGAAGTACATAATTTGTTTAGTTCAACATATTGTGTCTTGAGTGTGCCATTTGATAGGTACACTTACACATTGCTGACAGTCTGCCAAGATTGATCTTTCTGAACAGTCTGTATGGTTGAAAGCCCTCAAGAAGTTTGAGCTTACCCGCTGTTGAATATTATATCTCTGTCCATTTAGCATGCTGTCCTGCAGGGCTTTCAGAACTGTAAAGCTAATGGACCAAAGATAGTAATTCTGAAAAGGAAAAAGGGCATTTTGCAACGTGTCCACAACTTAGTAAGCACTGCCCCATGCATGTTACATGCAAGCAGTCTACATAGCAGTCTGTTCCAGCACTCTCATTTTTTGAAGTCTTTGCAGAAAATTATTAGCTTGGGGGACTTGTACTGACAGCATAATAGCTGAACTGGGAAAGACTGAAGTGAGACAGCAGAAGAGGTTGGGGGGGGGGGGGGAGTTGATGGATAGGAATAAAATCTGAGTAAAACCGTGAGACTACACTACGGAGTTATGGTTTAGGATTTAATAGAACACACATCTGCACCGATGCATAATTTGACAAAGATATCAATCACTGTTCATGAGATCATTGCAGTACCTAGTCGTGTGTGATACTTCACACTGTGTTTACTTTGCCCAAGCCAAATCAATACTGCTCTCCTTCCTTCTATGGAATGGCACATATATGAAGCTGATGAGCTTTTAGGCATAGTCTTTTTACACATAGCTCGAGGTGGGGGCTGGGCATATTTCCCAAACTGTATTTATTTGTTTGAGCAATATTGTTCTGTAAACATTAGAATGTTCTAGAGATGTAATCATTATCAGTGAGCCACTTACTTTGTGAACATATTTTAAAGAAAAAAATATTTCACAAGAAGGCATAGAACAAACGTATCATGTTCAGATAGCATTCTCTTTTGTTGTATAATTAGAGCTCAGAAAAATGAACAGTAAGTTTTCAGAATAACTTTCTTAATTTTATGATGTTACTCTTCCATGCTGGAATAATTTATACCATCAAATCTTTTTTTTTTGCACCCTTTCTTCCTCCAACTGCTCCATTCACATTTCATTAAAAAACATTTATTTTACTTATTTGTCGTATTCTCATTAGTAAAATTTCCGATTCATTAGCTTTTTTATATTGGAGATGTTTTCAGCCTTCTGTTGCCAGTGTGTCTATCACATCGAGTAGGAAGTTATCATTCATTACGATAGGCTGCGCTCTTGAGGTGAATTTCTTACCATCCGTTTCTCAGAGTCGGACACTTAATAATGTGACTAGGGTCGAAGACCTGATCATAACCCTCTATGCTGTATTCCAGTATTGGTACTGCCATGTTGATGTGATTTTTGTTTTGTCTTCCTATCTTGCTCCCACAATGCACTTTGAGTCCACATAATGTGACACACCCTAGGTAAAATAAAGTGCCTTTGCTTTGTATTTACTTATAATGATAGAGATATGAGCCAGTAACTTCTTTTGTCTGTGAAAATGGTGTTAATATTTCTTTTTTACTAATGTACTCTAATTTGTACTAATTGTAAAATGCTAGAAATCCTTTCATGGTGCATACAAGTCATATTCCAGACAAAATTGCTAAACCACTGGAATTGTTGTTGGATATTCATAGTAGTAGTGCATAGCAGGTTTCCTAAACCATCTCCAATACTGGTGTAAGTAGTGGTCATGAGTTGCCTGCCAGATCTCCCGCAGCTTTGGTCTGTCATCTCATGTCTTACAGATGCCACTTCCTAGACTTGATAAGGTGGCTGCAAAGTTAATTTTATACAGTCCTTGAGTATCAGCACTTCACTAGCCAAACATGAGGTCACTGACTAGTTATTGTAGTATTGTGGTGTGACTGATTCCTGCTCTAAATGTAAAAAAACAGTGCCAGACGTAGCTGATTTGGCACTATGGGCAATTCCCAGACCAACACTGCATGATCATACAGCCCGACTTGAGGACCACTAACAAAGAGGTCTTTTGACCAGCAGAGCTTGTAACTAGGGCTATTACTAGCTCCTTGCTGATGCTAATAACATATAATGACATGCATTTAAACAGCTACAAATTCAGCTGCTGCTATTTAAATGAATATCTGTACTGCACTCGGGCCTAATCAGAGCTATTCTGAGGTGCCCCCCATTCCCCCTAATAGCTTGTGTTCATGGCACATGCTGCCCCCCCCCCCCCAGCTATGCAGTTGTGAAGGTGATTTCTGTAAGACTCCTGCTAATTCTGTGTCAGAGAAATTTACATTTTTACTTCAGACAAATGTGATTTAAACTACTTTATCTCAGCAAGACATAGCTCCAGAGTTTCATAAAGGCTTACCACAATGCAGAAGCCTTAAGCAGAAAGGTTTCTGCGTCACTATAAGCCCGCCTGATTAACCATGTACTCTCCTGTAGAAATGGCCACACCTCCTGACTAACTCAACAGAGTGATCAATTGTTTTTTTTTTTTTTTTGGCTAGAAGAAAAAAGTGACCATCATTTTATGGTGACATTCACATATTCTCTCAAATAAGCATAGTCATGACTCAGTTAAGTATGATGGAACTTTGTGTGTCTGTGTGCTGGAGCATGTGTGCAGGTGTGGGCGGGAATGTTTCCACGAGGGTGACTCTTGCATGTATATGTGAGTAGGGGTGGTGGGGTGGTGGCTGGAATGTCTAGTAGTGAGTGAGTGCATGTATGTGTGTTTGTGTATGTGTTGTGTAGTTATGTATGTGTAGGGATGTGTTTATGTTACAGAGATTCATATGCTTGTACGGGAAAAACACTAATGCTGTTTGGTTTGGCAGCCCTGTGTTCAGTTTAGAGACATGGTAATAAGATGCCAGTGATGTGTTTTTCTGTGTATCTTTACCACATACCTGGGTCGGAGATTCATTGGTTTCTGGGCACTGAATATTACCTCGCTGATATAGGGGAGAAGAAAGAAAAATAAGGAGCTTAACTACATTATATTATATTATATTATATTATATTATATTATATTATATTATATATTACATTATGTTATTAATTGGGGTAAGAGGAATATTCCATTGTGCACCATTTTCAACTCCATCCTCAAAGGCAAGGATAAACACACTTTGCAATGTTCTGTTGGTAGTTTAGCATAGCCTATCAACAAACATATTTTTGGTGGTAGAAAAGAGGAAAGGAAAGTGCCCCAGCAAGGTGTAATTGTTCATATTACTGTCTGGTAAAAGGGATCAGAAAGAGTTTTTTTTTTTTTTTTATTGAAAGCCCAATGGCCACAGTAACTGCCCAGCAAGCATTTGCATGTTCTTCAGATATTTGAGTGTATAGAAATCCTCCTTTGTCAGAGTCTCTACCATTTTAACTGTTACCCTCTTCCTTCAGCTGTCACATGGAAGCAGTAGTTTCATGAGGACAAGAATATGGGATCATTTTTATAGCTACATACAAACTTTGTTGTTCCATTTAGTGTATTAGGGCAACACATGAAATTACTTCATTACTGTTGTAGCTCTGTAAGGTAAACACATGCCTAGAAAATTATGTATTTTTTATGTGTTCAGGAAAGGCATACAAAAGGAATAGTTGAAATGATAACTGGGAGTAAAATGGGGTAATGTGTAACAATGTGATTATGGTCAGCTTGCAGATCATAACCAGTTTATGTGTTAATGAAATGCATTACAGGAAATTCACCTGGAGAGTGAAATTTGACAGATGAATTTTACTAGGATCCATTCTGAGAACACATAAACAGTTATGATTTGTGAGGTAATGATACTTCTTTGTAATATGTGGTATTTCTGCTACTTCAGTGTATTACCAGTTAAAAAAAAGCATGACAGAACAGGCTGATGATAGCTCTGAATGCTGTGCTAACCTTTTGTTTTAGTTCTTTGTATGTGTTACAGTTTTCAAAGCTGCCAGTAGCTTTCTGATGTAGTGGTGTGGTTTCTGCCATCTGTGTAGCAATACAAGGATCGCTAATAACAGAAGGTCATATTTAAGCAGTTTGCTATAGCAAGCTTGTTATACTAATTTTATTTTATTTGTTTTATTATTTATTTTACATTTGTTAACCGGGTAATTCTGACTGAGCTTTTGGCTCATTTTCAGCAGAGACCCGGAGAGAAAAGCTCCTCAGAGAATTAGAGTTTAACAAAATTAATTTACAATCAACAACAAAGATTACTATCAGATTACAAATAGCAAATGAAATGAGTGGTAACAAAATGATTGATTTTTAGGTGTAGACAGCATTTATGCAAAAGTAGGCTGGAGAAGGCTCCAAAGTGCAATAAAATATAGCAAAATCAGTTACAATCAGCAAGGAGTAACAATCAGGTTAAAATAGCATATTAAATGTATAATACCTGTATTACCATAGTTAGGTTTAGAGAGCTTATATTCAGAAACAGGGCGGAAGATAAAGTGAGTATAAAGAAATGATGTCCATTAAGAAAGTCAGGTTGTAGTAATTTTTTTTTTATGAGAGCAGTCAGATATAATATAGATGAGACAAGGAGAAAAGGTAGGAGAGGGAGGGGGTAAGAATGGATAGAAGGAGGGAAGTGGAGGGAGAGGAAAGTTAGAAGCAAAATTTGGGTAAGGAGGAGTATTAGGTGAATGGGTAGTAGCTTCAGGGGGGATGACTACAATGGCAGGACCATTTTTTTGTTAGGTATTTACGGGTGGCTAATTTGAATTGCTTGCTATGGTCAAGGGACTTTATTTCTAGGGGTAATTGGTTCCAGGATGTGGCTGGGTTGTATTATAAAGTAGACACCCTATTTTAGTTTTGGTTTAGTTTCTAATGTGCTTATGTATATGTGGGCCCTGCTGTAACAAGGTTATTTTTCCTCAGTTTTGGAGTATAATCAGCCAGTTCAGTGACTTAGAAAGAACTCTGAACTTTATCTCTACCCCAGAGTATTTGGACAGTTAAGTTTGCAGTGTGAGTGCAGCAGTAGTTTGTAAAGCACTTTAGGGCAGTACCATTATTCTTCAGAGGAGGGGTTAAATCAGGCGCCATGTATTTCAGTTGGTGGTAGCTGAGGAGGATGTAAAAGATCCAATACCACTTATCAAAAAGAGGAAGGAATTCTCAGGTGTCTGCCCAGATATCCCACAGTCAGAATTAATGCCACTTGAGTTTAGCTAAGCATGTATCAAAATAAATTAGTGTGTGAGTGCATGCAAGCATACATACATACATAAATGCGTAAGTAAATAACTTGGCCATGCTGGTACTGCACAAGTCTGTTGTGTACCTCTGCAAACTGGGTGGGTTTGGGGGGTGGTGAGGTGGTGGAAAGAAGAATGTAGTCATGTAGGAAACAATCTCAAATGAGCAAGGATAGATGGCCACTTTTAAGTGCTCTCTTGTCTTTACCAAAGCTAAAGGTACAACTTGTTAGATGTGTGTATGTGACTGTTGCCAGGAACACAGATGTAATATTTGGAAAAGAAAAGCTGTACAATATGGTGTTATGCGATATATGATGTACTCTGAGGTACTCCTCAGTGACTCTCTGATGTTTACAACTTCAGCCACATGTCTGTCAGAATGCAGTCTTGCATGTAGACATTTTATTACCTCTCTTGTGGCTCAAAAAGTGGTATGTCCGAAAAAGTATTCAAGTTAAGATTATTGGTTCATGAAGACCATTGTGTAGCATAAATATGAACCTCTGTTTGCAAACAAAGGTGCAAATATTGATGCCACAGAGAAAAAACATCTCTCACAAAAAAATGATAATGTGCCAGGATTAAGGAGTAAGGGAGAAGCTAAGGAATTCATACTCAGCAGGTGGAGTGGTTGTTTACTTATGCTAGTGACTGCTATTTTCAGGGGTAAATGGTATGTGTGTGGTTCTTTCATTGTTAAGTTCTTTGGAGCTGAGAAGCTGAATGTATGCTACAGGCTTCATTATTTTCATGTGCGTTCTGATGGCAAAACCCCGAATTAACTGCC
Organism: Protopterus annectens; assembly: GCF_019279795.1. Lineage (NCBI taxonomy): Eukaryota > Metazoa > Chordata > Ceratodontiformes > Protopteridae > Protopterus > Protopterus annectens. The sequence goes on from NC_056729.1 coordinate 906,674,431, forward strand.
AAGATAGTTTAAAACTGCAGAATTCAGGTAGCTGTAGTAGATACAATTAGTTTAATAAAAGACATCCTTTCCCTCTGTCATTCAATTACTGCAACATTTTCAGGGAACATGTTTTTCCCAGCTACCTTGTTTAATGAACTGTGCAAAAAGAACTAATTTAATTCTTCTTTTATGTGGATGTCTTTGAATAAAGTTGCGCTAGCCCATTCAGAAATTGTGTGCATTGCCTTCTTTGTGTGCTGCTGAAAGCACCTGTCTTAATGTTGAGGTCTGCCTGACAGCTACATCTGTTTAATCTGTGACAATTCTAATCGAAATAAGTAATCTGTGGTCTACAGTCTAAGGGTATTTAAAATGGAAGCTGATCACTTTCTTTGGAAATTAGGTATACCTTTTCTTTTCCTGAACATCTTTTGAAAAAAAAAAAAAACAGAATGCTGAGATAATATTTATAACAAAATGCTTTTACAATTAAAATATTTGATAGTGTGTGGAAACAGAATGACCGTAGACAGGAACCTTCAATTTTCTGTCCAGCATTAATTAAGTACCCTTCTAACTCCTGGATTACAAAGAAATCCTTTCACTTTATGCATTAAAGGGCTGATACACTGGATCTGTCTTTCCAAGAAGAGAACATTCGGTAGTTATGCATCAACGGACGTATTTGAGTGAGTAGCATTTTAACATATTCTCGAAGTGCTTGGTTGCACTCTTGGCTATTTATCGTCATTACATTTTTGTAACTCCTTGGAGCCAACCCTAGAAAATTAATAACATAACTAGAAACACCGGGGCATTGTCTTCTTCTTCCAGTCCATCTTAATTAAAAATTTAGAAACATTTCCCCTGCATTCCTTACAAGAGCATCAGTTCACTTAGTTGGATTCCAACAAAGACAGAATGCAGTAATAGCTTTATGAGCTGTGTTTCAAGTTGAATGCATTATGAAGTATATGAATTGAAGAATTTCATTTCATATTTGTTTAGCTGTAACTATACTCTGAGACAATATAGGTCAGCTAATGAAAATGCATGGCTCATACATATTGTTTTTTTTTTTTTAGTCTGAACTGTTTCCCTCTTAAAAAAATAACGGGAAGTTCATTTGAATAAGATAGTTTATAAAAATATTTAGGAGCTACTGGTTCTTTTATAAATGCACTTGTAGCATACCAAGATAAAAGTCAACTTGTGCTCTTTTTTTGGATGCACTGTTGTATTTGTGCTTAAAAAAGAAACATTTACATTGTTCTCCTTCTCTTGGTATTTCATACATGAAGTCAGCTCACAGATTAGCAGTAGCAGTGTATGTATTTGTTGATGAAACTGTGCTGTTGGCAATAGCTGAATATGATATCATGCAGGGAGTAAAAAAAAAAAAAAACGAACTGAAATGAAGTATCAGATGTTGCAAACCAAATGTTATGAAAATATTTGCAGGGGTGAACACCACAGGAAAGTTAGCACCAGTAATGTCTTAATTATAACCTATGAGTTTTACAGAGATAAGTTGAAGTTATCCAGTTTTGCCAGGAATGTAAATTTCTTTGTAAGCAATATTATATGTTGGACTAACATCTGCGAAAATAAAGTTTAAGGTTTTAAAACCATGTTTTTACTTTGTGCAGTATTAAAACTAGTTTATATGTTGTACGGATTAAAAGCAAGACTATAATTTTAATCAGAATAACCACCCTAAGCACCAAACTGTTTTTATCATTGTGAACCTTACCCAAAATGTATTTTAATTGGTCTTAAATAAACTTATCTGTTATGGAAATAGGAAATACACCCCGGGGATCACTTCTATATCTCTGCTGGACAGTGGCACAGGAAAATAACTTTCTTGGGTGGCGTAAGCTATGGTACCTTGCTGGCTAGGCTTACTTAGGCCCTTGGGCCGATAGCCTAGTACCTACCTATGAACCTATAATGGCATTCAGCATTTGACCTAGTACCTTGCTATATCTGTGGACAGTGCTTTGAGCATATATAATGCACAACCTTACATGATATCTTACTTTTACGTTCATCTCAATTAAAAACATGCTTTCTTGCATCATGCAACTGAAGAGCCTAATACCTACAGCTAGGCAGTTGCACAACCTAGGATTTGGCATACAGTTCATTTTGAGTTGTCTAGCCACACCAGCTCTGTACATAGTTCCCAGCTTAAACAGGAGGTAAGGTTTCCTATATAAGGAATAGTTCTAATGGAACAGTATAGTGAGCTCTTTGTACCTCATATACAAATGTACTCACAGTGTATGTATGGCATTGATGAATGCTTTGGTATACCTGCATGTGTCCATTTAAAACAATATTGCTACATTTTGTAGAAAGATGCTGCAGAAGTCGTATGGATGTATTGACTGAACCTGTTCCCACCTTATTGTTTTATAACTGTTAACTCTCCACAAGCTTGTGCAACCTCCTAGAGCTCTTGCAACATAATGCTGTTTATATCTTCGAAAAATGTATAGACATCTTTTTTTGTATAACTGTGTGAAGGAAATCATCTTCTATTCAATGATCAGTACCCTCCACTCTACATTTTTATTCATTTCCATTCGTTAATTGGGATAGTCCAATTGATCTGATCACCCATTAGTATTCTTTGATAAAGTTATTTTAACTGTAAATTTTGGCTTGACTGGCCATTCCATATTGTCTCATGCTCTCTCTTTTCAAAGCTAATGACTGCCTGAGATATGATGGAGAGATAATGATTTGTTAAAGGCAGTTTTCGAGTTTGAACTAATTTAAGTTTTTGCAGATTGGACAAAAAGGTCTCAACAGTGAAGCTTCTATCATTTAGAACATTTCTGTATGTTAATATATACATCATATTTCTTCACTATTGCATTAGTGATACAATTTGGGACTTCAACTGTAGAATGCGTGAAGTCTGTTTGGATTTCCAGAGCTTTTTTCCCTTCCCCTTCTGAACTTCTGACATCAGCACATCTGAGACATAAGAGGGATATCTACCAGCGCTATCTTTTGTTCTTTCTTACCATGGTTGGGGAGATAATTTTCTTGCTGTTAGATACTAGGCATCATTAGTTCACTGATTTGGCCTGATTAAGCACAGCATTGCCTCCTATCCTCAATGTTCTAGGTTCAGCCTGAAGACCATTAAGAAGAGAGCCAAATCTCTCTCGAACTACTTGAAAGGGGAAAGTCTGCATACCATGTGCAGGGCTACCATTCTGAAAACTAAGTTGTCTTTGGACACCCCATTTAGAAAACAGAAGTTGAAGCTCCTTAGAGAAAAGGAATCCTAAGAGTTCAATGACACATCCATAGAGTTTGAAAGCCATCCAAGGATTGAGATTATTGGGTCTGTTAAGGCAGTTTTGCAGCCCTTGCCTCTAATGCTGACTTTGATTAGGCCTCTGACAATTTAAGGGGCTTCTATGAAATGAGTCAACAGTACATAATAACATCCAAACTACCTGCAGACTTCGATCCACTCCAGTTTGCATGCAAACCCAATGGTTCCACAGGAGATGCTATTTCTTTGGCATTCCACTTATCCTTGGGCCACCTGGAGGACAAGAATAGCTATGTGAGGCTATTTTTCATCGACTTCAGTTCAGCTTTTAAAACAGTCATCCCACAAAATCTGATCAGAAAACTGGTTCAACTGGGCATCATTGGTTCATAGGTAGGTACTAGGCTATTAGCCCTAGGGCCTATATAAGCCTAGCCAAAAAAATACCCTGGCTTTCGCCACCCAAGAAAATTATTTTCCTGTGCCCCTGTCAAGCAGAGCCACAGAAGTGATCCCTGGGGTGAATTTCCTATTTCCCATCCAATCATCAAGAGTTTTCTTGAAGAGTGCTAATGAGGAGCTCTGTTTGACATAGATAGGTAGTCTGTTCCAGAGTATGGGCAGTCTCTGGGGCAGGAATCTATCCCTCCAGCATGTTTTGTTTATTGTGGTGACAAGGTTTAGGTCCCTAGAGCGTGTAGCTCAGAGGGATTGGGATTTCTTTAAGTGGAGCATGTCCAACAGCTCTGGGTTAACGCTCCACTATGAAACTGGATTCTGGACTTTCTAATAGCTAGACCCCAGAAAGTGTGCATAGGCAAGGATATATCGGAGAGCATATGGAGTCCCACAGGGATGTGTCCTATGCCCCCTGCTTTTCCCCATACTAACCCACGACTGTACTGCCAAGCACAGCTCAAACTATATCATCAAATTTGCAGATGATACAACTGTGGGCCTCATTAGGAATGATGACGAGACATCCTACAGAGAGGCGGTGAATCAGTTCATAAGTTGGGTGTTACAGCAATAATCTTGCACTAAATGTCAACAAGACCAAAGAAATAATTGTGGACTACAGGAAGAGCAACAGAGAGCACTCTCTACTCGTAATCAATGAAGAAACAGTTGAGAGAGTAAAACGCACAAAATTTCCTGGGGTGCACATTGCAGAAGACTTGACCTGGTCTGTCAACACAAATGCCATCATTAAGAAGGCTCATCAACAGCTTCACTTCTTGTGAAGGTTGAGGAGAGCAAACCTACCATCAGCAGGCTCTCACAACATTCTACAGGGGCACCATCGAAAGTATACTGACAAACAGCTTTACAGTATGGTATGGAAGCTGCTCTGCTTCCAAGCACCAGTCCCTCCAGAGAGTAGTGAAAGCAGCTTTCCACTAGCCATCAGGTTTCTGAACTCTGGGAACAGTACCCTTCACACTGGACATTAAGGCAGTAATCCAACCATACTGAAAAGTCTCTATAGGGCAAGGCCTTACCTGCATCCAGACAGCAAAGTCAGCAGTAATCAAACTGAACTGTTGTACTGTGCAATATAAATGTAGGCCTTAAATCAATCACTTAAGTGCAATTCTTTCCAGTGAAAATAAGCTAATAACCTAGTAATAAGTGACAATTTTTTAAATCAGTGCAGTAATGCAAGTATTTATTATTGCTGTGTTTGTTGTCTGTGTCTATAGAATGTTGTGTATTATCATCATGTTAAATATAGTCTATGTATTGTATGCACACTGAGTCGGAAGAAATATAATTTCGCTTAGTTCGCACTTGTTTGAATCAAAGTGACAATAAAGTTTATTTTGACTTTGACTTTGACTTAAAGTATAGCATATTCAAACAGTTTGGGGGGAGGGGGAGGGTCAGTGAAGACAGGCTTGTGAATGAAACTTACTTGCATGTCTTTAGGAAAACTTTCCACTTGCTGCCTAACAGGAAATTCCTGTTATTTCTTCAGGGTCTCCTCTGAGAAAGCAGAGCTGGTTGAAAGTGGGAAGGAAACAATAGCAAGCAAATACTTCCTGTTTATTTATTTTTTTGTAATTAGCAGCATGTAAAACGGCTTCTGCCATAAGTCATCCAGCAGATGATTTAGAATTTTTTATAAGAATGAGATAGTGTGACCAGACTACACATCCCTGCAGGCCCATTAGCTAACGACTAAAGAAAATCTTTTTGTGATTTCCCATGGAGGAGAATGTCTTAAACCTCTAACTGCTGAAGCAGATCCTGGGATAGTCTTCTTTCATTGTTTCATGTAAAATTGAGTCTGTTTCCTTCCACTGTGTACTGACATGACAGTTGATTAAATAAGCCATAACGTGTATATTTTTATTTTCAAAAACCTCAGTTTCTTGCAAGTTAGACTGAGTGATCAAGGAAACAATTCCCAAGCCCCACACCAGTGAACTGGACAGTAAGTGGTAAAGTCTAGCTTCCTGAGAAACAGATGTCATACTCTTGATGACATGACTCTTTCAAACTGAATCTGTCTTGTTTCATTGGCCTTCGTAACAGCGGGCTAGAATGGGAAGTGACCTCACTCAGTCCTTCTGGCCTTCAGCTCCCTGTTTATGATCCATTATATTTTGTGGTGTGTATCCTCACCCCCATGATGTTTTCCCCCTGCAGGAATGACCCATCTTCAGGTGCACCACTTTCATTTCTTTCCTTTTAATTACATTCAGGAGTTGCATATGAATTGCCAATGATGCAGCTAATTTTCAGGACAACATAAACCTTCCTCCACCTTCAGGTTTCTGGCAAACAAACTTTGTATAGGCACAATACTGTGAACTTTTTAGCTTTATGCTGTAATCACAAGTAGGTGCGGTCTGTCCCCATCACCTACATGTGCTATAATTAGAAGTAGGTGATGGGAACACTGTATTAATGGGCTGATATGCAGGAATTGTAAGACTTGCATACTAAAGCTCATTTGTCTTCAGATCCATTTTCCTCAACCCGAAAGGGATAGAGATGCCATCTTTTGATAGCATGGAAATGAGTTTATAGGCGATTCATAGGATCATAGGAGGTTACTAGGCTAATGGCACTGAGGCCTTTACAAGCCTAGCCAAGAGTTTATCCCCAAAAAATAACCCTTGCAGTTTACAAGAAAACAATGAGAAAAACTAACTCCTGGTATCAAACCCAAGAGTGCTTCATGTAATAATTCTGTTACACACCAGATTGGATCTGTGCACTGTGGTCCTGTCTCTGGAAACAGCTATCATCACAGCACGTATCTGTGCGCATGTATCTGAACAGTAGTTTTGTGTCTCCTTTGCTCTTCTCATTTCCTTCAGTTTAATCATAATCTTTTAACTTTATTTTCTCAGATTCAGTAAATGGATTTTGACTTTTTTTATCTCAGTACAGTGTTTCAGCACACATAACAAAACCTTAAAAGAGATTGTTAAATTTTCTCCACCTATGTATGGCACAATTACTTGCATAATTACCTATAATGTTGCACTGTACTGTACTGGTCTGCATCAGCAGGTGCTATTTGTCTGTCAGATTGTTTATAAGACTGCTTCACATAGATGAAAACATTAAAGTAAAAACTTTTTCTACTTTTAATATTTTATCTGAAGTCCTTTAGATATGAACAACTCCCTAGGTTCTGCCACTTTCCCCTGCTGTGCTCTCCTCAACATGAAACTAAGCGAGGTGTGACAGGCTTTGATCTTGCTTGCATCTGATTGGGCAAAACAAAGATTAAAGCATGTCATTGTGACATGTTCTCAGCTAGCCTTGAGACAAGTGTTCACAAAGGGAAGCAAGCAGCGGTGCACAGCTCTTTGCTAGAACACAAAGACAACAGAGGCATTTTTTCAGTAGCTACTGCTACCAGTTAAGTTGGAATTGCAGATGCATTCAGCTGTTTTGAAACTGAGTGCATTGCATTGTAAACATATTTGTGAGTTTCACCCCCTCCCATAGTAAGGAAGAGTACAGAAAAAATGTACTATTCTCCAATAATTTAAATATGGTGGTAGCAAAGGTGACATACATGCTATTTAAGTAATGGAGGCTCTTTTCTGGGGACATACTATTCTGATTTTTGTTTGACTTTTTCACTTTCTTTAGCAGGGTGTTATGTATAGTTCCATATAATGTATTGTTTGCAACTGTATGTGTGTTTGTGCATGTATCTGTCTATATGTAGGTCTACTAAATTTAATTTAGACAGCACAATGTCGACACAGAATACATTGACAACAAAAATTTGAAAAAAAAAAATTCAACAGCATGCTCCAAGACATAACCTCTGAACATACAAAAGGAAATAAAATGCACTTTGCAGGGTCCACACTCTCTGATAATTATATGTACCAACTCTGAGATCACACAGTACTCTAACCTCAGTGTTATATCGATCTATTTAAACAGTTGTTCAGATTTCCTACTGACAAAAGAAGTAGGAAAACTGTTGACTGAATCTATATCCATATATATGTTGTACACTCATACATGTATAGACACTGACACACGCAAGCACACACACATACTTACGACACTTTCTTATGATTTACCGTGTACACTGCATGCAGGTCAGTGATACACCTCAACATTTCTGTAGCAAAATATGACACCGACACATTGTATGACAAGTGGAGAAAATGTAAAACGTGTAATGAATGCTGAGAATGGGAGTAGAAAATGTAGTGAAATCAGATACAGTAATGCTAGTACTGTTTTCATATTATAGTACTGCATTAAGTGCTATACATTTAAGTTTCTGAATGTCATTGGGCGTGATGGAAAAGTACCATTTCCTTAAAGTACAAATGAGTTTTTAGAGTCTTAATGAGTGATGTATCTCACAATGGGTGTAACCTCTCATATTCTTTGCTGAAGAATTGTGGACAAAGCCAAAAATAATGGGGAAATAAAGGCACTAAATCAGCAACATTTTCTTAAATATTTTTCTGATTTACTTAAAAAGTTAATTGCACAACATATGTGCATTTTCTGAACAAGAAGTAATAAGTAACTGTAATTAATGTCTGGCATTATTGACTGACTCTAATCCTCAGTGATTTAGCAGAAAATAAAATATTTTACAAGGAACAAGATGAAAATATTGGGCAAAGTCAGGGACATTCTGCAAACGTCTGAACAAATGCGAAGTATGATAGTGGATAACATCTGAGAGTTGTAGATCATGATAAAAAAGGTTTTGTTATATCAAAAAAAGGGTAGGCATACCACATTCAAAGGGAACATTCACTGATGCAAGGCAACCATTTCCTCTTGATTTAAGCCTCCACCCCTCAGTTTATGCTATTATGTGTCATGTTATGTTGCAAGCTAATCAAAGGGTGGTACTTACACTTCAACAAGACAAAGGGAAGATAGAAAAATCAATAAAACCACAATGATACCCTAACTCAGTTACCATGTGTGTATGTAAAAGTCAAGTGGCACCGACAATTTGGACTGAGCAGTTGAAAGCTACAGTGCTCTGTGCAAGGCTTTGCGTGAAAATGGTTTCCTTTCAGCTTGCTGACTGATACCTGGCTTCCTTAGAAAGATGCTACATGTCAGCCGTAATCCCTATGGAAGTAATCTGAATCCACTAAGCCAGTCGTTCACCATCCAGCATGTGTGATTTCAAAGCCTGTTGTCATGGAAATTAATAATTTTCCAAGATGGCAGCAGTTTTCTTGACTACACAGAGAGTGGATATAGATGTGCTGAGAATGAAACTGTTTAATTACTGCAGTACAACAACTAGACTGATTTGTTTGTTTGCTGACTAAGTGAAATGATCTTATAGATGTACAAGTCTACATACATACATACATATACATGACAGACCAGCTAGTAAGAAGAAATGTTTGGAGATTTTCTCCCCGATAAATAAATAAGTAAAATGTTACAGCACTTAGCAGTTAGTGCCAGCAGATAGCTACCATATATTACTCCCCACTTTTCCCATTCTCTGCCTGTTAGACAAGCTGTATCTCCAAGTTAATGATTGAGTCATTGCACCCCCCACACACATACAAACTTTAATTGTTTTTGCATATCCCTTGTAATTTTAAATTCTGTTGTTTTTGTTGACCATACAGTTTCATCAGGCAGGCTGCTGCTGTATATGCTTTTCACCTACTTTACAAAGAGAAGAACCTGCTTGTTCTGCCCCTTCTGTCAAACTGCACTGTAAAACTTACTAACAACATGGCATGCAATGTTGTGTCCCCTCCAGCTTATCTTTTCAGCAGGACTGCTCCACATGGCATGCAATGTTGTGACCCCCCCCCCAGCTTACATTTTCAGCAGGACTGCTCCACATGGCATGCAATATTGTGACCCCTCCAGCTTACATTTTCAGCAGGACTGCTCCACATGGCATGCAACTTTGTATCCCCCCAGCTTACATTTTCAGCAGGCTACTCCACATGGCATGCAATGTTCTGTCCCCTCCAGCCTACATTTTCAGCAGGGCTACACCACATGGCATGCAATGTTGTATCCCCTTCAGCTTACATCTTCAGCAGGCTACTTCACATGGCATGCAATGTTGTGTCCCCTCCAGCCTACATTTTCAGCAGGACTACACCACATGTCATGCAATGTTGTATCCCCTCCAGCTTACATCTTCAGCAGGCTACACCACATGGTATGCAATGTTGTGTCCCCTCCAGCCTACATTTTCAGCAGGACTGCTCCACATGGCATGCAATGTTGTGTCCCCTCCAACCTATATTTTCAGCAGGACTACACCACATGGCATGCAATGTTGTATCCCCCCAGCTTACATTTTCAGCAGGTCTACATCACATGGCATGCAATGTTGTATCCCCTCCAGCTTACATCTTCAGCAGGGCTGCTCCACTTTTGCATAGTATTTTAGTGCATCTTCTCAATTTCTGTTGCACTGCACAGGATGTGTGATGCCATCAGTGTGCAACCTGCAACTGGATTGTAATTTTTTTCTGTGTCCTCCTCACAAAGAGTTGGCAGTGTAAGTGTAAGTTTTCTGTGTTTCTGGCACATTTCTTGTGCAGTTCATGTTTTCAATATAGAAGTAATGTTTGTATAGCAGTACTGTTCTTCTGAGGTCTTGGTTTGTGGCTTGCTTGAGGAGGTGGTCACTGCAGTGGACATTTCTCTTTGCCTCAAGTTGCAGTGACCTCAGAGTCATTATAATTAGGATTTTTGGAAGCCACGCCCTTTGAATAGGTGGATTTACTGGGCATGACCCTATCTATTTTTCTTTTGTTTATTATGTGTTTCTTAATGTCTTTCTCGCTGTCTGTGTATGAATTATCTTATTATTTGTTCTCATTTTTTTTTGTTTTCATTAGATTAATGCAAGCTCATTTTAAGCATTTACCAGCATCAGTCATTGGGAGTATGCTATGACAAGTTCAGGTTAATTCTTTGGGGACGGGGGAAGGGACAAGTCAGATAGAAAAGCGGGGGTTCTTTGTTAAGTCTCAAGCAGTTCAGTTATGATGACTGGATTGTCAAAATGCAATGGAATTTGTTACAGCACACTTGAAAGAGCATATAGTTCCTATTTGCATTCTTTTTAAGTTTCATTGCAACACAGTAACTAGAAAGATGGCCAAGATTGTCAGTAAGGGAAGAGAAGAGGACCTGCCCCCCTTTTGGACCCACATTAAATCTATTTTCGAGGTGGAGCAGAGAGTGTGGATTTTCCTCCACTTTTATAGGATCCATGTTAAAGCCCTGGGACAGGATTTGATCAAACTTTTCGTTGAGGTGTGGCTCCCTAAATCACAACTCAGCAAATTTATATAAGCTTTATACAAACACAGACACACACACACACACACACACACACACACACACACACACACACACACACACACACACATGAACATACATATGTATTTACCATCACAATTTCGAAAATGTTTTGTGCGAGTAATGACTTACTTGAAAAACATTGTCGAAATTTACATTAGCGAACAGGAACGAATCAAAAAAATGTCAACAACTCAAATTCAAACCTCAATATCTGGTGTCATTCAAAACATGTTTTGCAGGGGGCCCCACTGCACCCCCCCATGTGGGGAGCAAGCCCTCCACACCCCCCGCTAATTATATATACTAACTCCGAGGATGCACTACAGTGAAGGAATGGGTACATGTCCAAATCCCCACTGTAGTGCGATCTCCACTCAGAATGCCGAACTCACAAAAGTGCAAATGCACACTGGCATTTGTTCTTTTGTGTCATCGGCATCTTTTGGTTCACTAATACGAACCATTGAAAACATCCTTTCACCCATCTGCCGTCGCAGATGTGCACCTCGACAATGTGATGGTAAACCCATAAATATATATATATATATATATATATATATATATATATATATATATATATACACATCTACTGATATAGCTCATGAAGTGGTAGTAGTTAGGAGAGCCTTGTTTGAGATTTTGAGATCCCCTGGCAAAGCCCATCCACAATAATCATAAATTTAAGTTCCATTGAATCTGTCTTGATGGTTCACAACTAAAAACCTGACTCGGCAGTTACTCGTGTGTGTCCACCTTGCGTGTCATTTGCCATGACATTCTTGTATCAACTGCCCCTCCCCTATGACAACACAGCTGTCACGTCTGTTCACAGCAAGTCTGTAACTGCAGAAACTCAGTAGTTTTATGGCTGCAGAAGCATAGAAAGATTGGAGGGCTACAAATGCCTTGCTGTTTTAAGTTTTTCCCAGATCAAAACCTGTATATATGAATAACCGTATGATGTTTGACCCCATATGATATGAGAACCAGGGGAACAAGTTCTTAAGGAATGCATTGCAAAATTTCCTAGAAGCTGAATAGCAACAGTATCAAACAATGTGAGAAACATCTGACAGCAAAGGGATTATTCTGATAGGAGGAAATCGTACTCTTGGACATGATTTTTTTTTAGAGTATGGCTATATTTAAAATGCCACTGAAGGTCAATCTTCATATGATCAGTAGAACCATATAATCTCATGAGAAGCTTGCAATAACTTTTAAAGCTGTTAAAGAAGGAGAACATTTTCCCTTGTTTATTATTATTTTTTTTATGTTTAGGTCTTCTCATTCTTTCCTTAAGTTCACCAGAGTCCTTGTAGAAACCTGTGCATTCATTAGTCAGAGTACCTCTGTTTTTTTTGGGTTGTCTTGTAATACTCTCAGAATTGGTCTAATCTGACTTAAATTGGAAAGGTTAATAGAAGTGGCTTCCATGCAGAAGCATGTAATCTTATTCATGCAGTAATGTCAGCATTCTACTACTAGAAAGCACATGTTGGCAGCTTGTAATTTTACAGACAAGTAACCCATTAATATGTCCTTTGTCAGGCTCTGTCGTAATGATATAATTTGTATTGGCCTCTGTAGTATTAGGTTCCTGCATTCATTCACACTCCCTGGTAGAACTGCTAAGTGAAAAGCAGCATATCCACTTGTCCTGTTTTCCTTTATCTGTCACTACACTCATTAGAAAGGTGAGTTATTCCAGACTGCTTAGCCGTAGACGGATGCTTATTAATTACATTTTCCTTTTATTTCCAGCTTTTGCACACAGGGTGGATTAACATTGCTGTAGGCCCTGTACATACAGATGAGAAACTGTGCCTCTCCTTACAACAGCTGCACACAGTTTATATAATCAAAGCTTCATGCAAATCCTTAGAGCTCAAATAATGTAGTTGCCCTTTTCTGAACAGCAGAAAAAGTTTAACATTATACCTGTATATTAATGCCTAACGGGTGGGTTCCTGTGCCTTCTGATCTCAGCTGGTACTGATATACATCTTTGGAGGTGTAGAATTAAGCAAATAGCTTAATATATAGCTGTACAGTGGCCTTAGCCTAGAACATAATCCCCTTAGACATCAGATCCTTAAAAAACAGTCATAATTTCAAAAAACTATTAGAAGAAATATTCCTTATCTGCTGGCTATGTTCCTGCCTCATCTCCACCTAGTGTCTACATTATCCACTTCCAAAGAATGCCATGTCTGTCAATAATTGTTTCTCCCTCTCTCCCTCCCTGTTCCTATTTAGATACTACTTCTCCTTCTTGTTGTCCTCACTTCTTTCATCTATACTGCCCTCCAGCCATTTGTTATTACCCTGTTTATCTTCCCCCGTCTGCTTAATCAAACACCGCCTTTTTGCTACTCCCATTTCAAAATTCTGCATCTTCTTCTCTGTATTCCCTTTTTGTCATTGCCAGCCTATAAATACTTATCCATTACTTCATGTACTTTTTCTAGAATACTGAAGTTAATCTACTCTGATTTTTCTGTTCCATCCTTTCACATAACTGTCTACAGCTTTAAACTGATTTGCAAGTAAACTTGCCAGGACTTATTGTACAGTCCAACTTCTCTCGTTTTATTTTATCGTATTGCTACTGATAATTTAATGTATTCACCACTCATTTTATTTTATCTTATTATCGCTTTATTGCTGAAACTTTGTTGTATATGCTAACTTTTTATTATACTATTATCTACTTAATTGATGTTGAAACTTAGTCAATTGATGCTGAAACTTAATAGAAATTTGCTTCATTGTGTATGTAACTGATTTTGTTATATATTTGGAGGCTTTTCTCTCTGGGTCTCCGCTGAAAATGGGTTTATGCCCAATTAGACTTTTCCAAGTTATCAAACATCAAATTAAATGATAAGCTGACATGACCGTAATAATGGAAGGAACATGTTTAACTCTTTCATGATTTTGCAGTCTGCATAGTTTTCATCACAACAGATATCGATATAAATGTATCTGTTATTGCAGCCTGTTTTATTGTCCTAATATAACAGTGTTTTTATATTGGCCTATTGACAAAGTTAACAAGGTGTTTCCCTAAGCTGTAAATTTCCTGATCTCCAGATGATGAAAGGCAGGGTCAATACTGCTTTTTTTTTTTTTTTTTTTAACAATGGAATTCTGTTGCTTGCTTTCAGGGGATGGATGTGATAAAACAGTGCTGGGAAACTAAACTCACTTATATAAGCACCTTTATTCTATTTTGCAGGAAATGACAGCCGTCTTATTTATAGCATGCACTGATAAAATGACTGCTCTTCAGTATTAGGGTTAAAATATTGCAAACTGCAGGTTATATAACATTGCAGCTACTAGATTAAATGTACATCCATGACTTGAGACTTTATAAATATTTTCATTCCAGCTTTTCAGCATACTGCTATGAAGAACCTATAACATTAACTTTTTTTGTTGTGTCTTTCGGCATTTCCCGGTTAGGGGTCGCCACAGCGGAACTCCGGTCCGCTAATGATTGGCAGTTGATTTTTACGTGCTGAGTTGCCAGCCCTAATGCACAACCTTCAACGAAGGTATGCCCATTCACGCATGTCTCCACGCAGAAGAAGCTCTAGCTGAGAGTCGAACCGGTCAGCGTCTTAGTGTGAGGCGACAACGCTACCGCAGCACCACCACCGCGGATAAGAACCTATAACATTAACTAAAGGGATAAAATTGGTAGTATTTTTCTCAGAAGGGAGTTTCCTAGTCACTGCTATGTTCTTGCCCATTCATTCTTCATTGTGGGGCTGAGACCTGGTTGTAGTGTTGCTGTCATCCAGGCAAGTTTTTTTTTTCCTGTTTCAGTCCTATCCCCCAAATAAGAGATGGAACGCTGAGGAACGATGTATGTGAACCAAAAAGGACTTTATTAACGCTGTCACTACAAATCTGCGTTTTCGTATAACACACTTCTTCAGATGAAGTGTGTTATACGAAAACGCAGATTTGTAGTGACAGCATTAATAAAGTCCTTTTTGGTTCACATATATCGTTCCTCAGCGTTCCATCTCTTATTTGGGTGCTTGCTTGAACAGAATAGTTTCTTTGGTTTTGTGTTTGCAATTTCGTGTTTTTATCAGTCCTATCCCCTCCAAAGTAGATGGCATGCATGCTCACAGATACAAAGGTTTTCTAGCCCTACCTGTGTGGGTGTGAGTGTCCCTGCACATGTCACATGGGCACAGAGGTACTGGCATTGCAGCAGAGCAGTCTGCAGAGGATGGGTGGCATGCATTGGCCACTGTCATCCACTCTCAGTCGTCAGCTTCTCCAAAACCTAGAGTGCTAGTCCTGTGTTATCTGGGACACAGTCATTGTATCATCTGTTCGTGTCATGGGCCTGATTTCAGAGACTCAAACTGACTCAAAAAAATGTGTTTATAGTTTAAATATTAGGTGCATCACATTTCTGATATATCCTAGAAAAATAACACTTAGCACCTTGATTGTGGCAAAAATGCCAAATCAAGTGTGATCTCTGTTCTACAGGGACCAAAAATATTTAAAAAAACTGTAGGCTCATCATATTTTTATTTATTTTACTGTTCTAGCACTTCATAAACTTTCGCATTGTTATTGCTCAATGCTCTCCTGACTGAAGGTTTTGAAGTTTGTTGGTCTTTTCGGCATTTCCCGGTTAGGGGTTACCACAGCAGAACTCCGGAACTGATTGGCAGCAGATTTTTATGGTGCTGAGTTGCCAGCCCAACGCCCAACCTTCAGCGAAGGCACGCCCATTCACACATGTCTTTCGGAGGCCACTCGTCTGCAGGGAGGACATGCAGACTCCACACAGTAGGCTCTCCAGCTAAGAATTGAACAGGAAAACCTCTTGCTGTGAGGCAACAATGCTACTGCTCTACCACCGTGGCTTCACTTGCTACATAAATGTTATTAGATGCGTTTTGACAATTTGTGTTTAAAATGTTTAGAATTTAGTGGTATCCCTTAATTGTTAGCATATCTCGCAACCTCTTAGTGCAAGAAATCTGGACAAATCTTGACATAATGGGGGGGGGTCAAAGGCCCAAAAATAGAGACACATTTTAAATATTACTCTTATAAACTTAGAAAGTTGCTAGAATAACAGGATTTTTATTAGCATGCATTTTGTGAAGGATATGAAGTCTGAAAACTAAAATGTATGTCATTATTTAGTGACTTTAATCTCCAGATAATCCCAGTGATTTGCCAGAAAACTGCACATTTTATAAGGAACAGACCAAAAATATTAGGCACAAATCTGGACAATCGAGAGGTATATTTTCAAGGCTTTTTTATGGTAACTTCTACACATACATCAAATAGAGCTGAAAGCAAGATTTCCCTACCCATAGTTATTGAGTTGAGTTTTATGGTGGACCTTAAACACATGGAGAAATGATAGTGTGATGGACATTTTGTTTTATTCATGCTTTAGATCATGACTATGTATCTTGCAGCAGTGACTTCTGTTGTTGTAGAATGCTACTTGATTTCCCTCCAGAGGAGTGTCCATATTCACCAAGGATATTCACACCTCCAGGCTAGTTGCCCAATACAATGCATCTGAAATTCTCCAGGTGCAACTAACACTAGGTAAGACTGTAATCCAAACTGTAGCTTGCTACAGATCCCCCACCATGCCCCAAGATTCTCACTACACCTTTCTAAACATACCGGAAAATATTAAGATACAACCAAACACCCTAATACTGGGTGATTTTTACTACCCTGCCCTTAACTGGGAAGACTACTCGGGTACCAACACCTTTTCCCAACAGTTCTTGGAATTCATAAATTCCAACGCCCTGGATCAGCTAATCCATTGTCCCACCAGGGGCTCCAATATCCTAGACCTAGTCATTACTAACATGGGAGATAGATGCTCCACACCAGTGGTCACCCCCTCATTGGTCAAATCTGACCATAAGCAAATCACCCTTGGCATCCACATCCCACCCCACCCCCAAGGACAGAAACCTCCGTAAAAAACTTCTCCAAAGCCAACTTCATGCTACTCAAGTCAGAAATGACAAACTTCATGATACCCATGCAGACGGGAGCTGAAAGTTCGACTGCTGAATCCTACACTAAGGCATTGTACAAGCACATCCACTCGTACATGAATCGTGCCATGCCAAACAGAACCAAGACACAAAAAATGAAGCCAATCTAGTGGTCTCCTGCCATAAACAAACTATACAACAGAAGGAAGAAACTGTTGCAGAAAAGAGGAAAATCCCAGGATGCAAAAAAAACTACCTTACCAGTAAAAAGCTGAGATCCCTCATAATATCCTCCAAAGCTAGTTAAGAAAATAAAATTGCCAAAGATTCCAAAGACAACCACAAGGCATTCTATAGTTATATCAAGAATCTAAATGGCAATGCTCAGATCTGCTTTGAGCTACAACAGAATGGCATTAAATATACTGATCCCAAGGATATTGCCAATATACTGGCAGATCGATTTAGTGCAAACTTCACCCCCCCTCTCACCCTCTAAAGGGCCCATCTCAATACCAAAAAATTGCCAAATTATGGTAATCACAGCCACACAGGTAGAAACCGCACTCTCCAAAGCTAAGAATACAGCATCTGTAGGACCAGACGGCATCCCGGGCTGTGTACTACATGAACTACAAAATGAACTGGTACCTCACCTAACTGTCATGTTTAATAATAGCCTCACCTTAGGCTTCGTTCCCACTGAGTGGTGCACAGCTGCAGTTATCCCACTCCACAAGGGGGGATCCACCTTGGATCCTGGGGAAATACCATCCCATCAGTCTGACAAGCCTGATCTGCAAGGGCATGGAACACATTTTCATGGAACTTATAAACAAAGACATTGGCAACCTTCAAACATTGGACTCCATCCAGTTTGGGTTTGTGAAGGGCTGATCTTGTCTCCTGAACCTGATTGACTTCTTCGAATCAGTCTCCAGAGCTGTGGATGAGGGTAAGGTGGTCCACACAGCCTATCTGGACCTTGCCAAGGCCTTCAGCACCATCCACCATTCTGAAATCATAGATAAACTTACTAAGCTGGGCATAAATCCCTACGTCACTCGATGGGTTGCCAACTGGCTTACTGACAGAACCCAGACTGTAAAAGTAGCAGACTCCAAATCCAGCTCTAGACAAGTGACAAGTGGAGTACCTCAGGGTTCAGTCCTGGGACCGCTCTTGTTTGGCATCTACTTCTCTGAAGTACAGGCCAATACTAAGGGAATCTGGCTAACAAAGTTTGCAGATGACTGCAAACTGGGAGCCATTATTGAATCCCCAAATGATGTGGATATTCTACAAAAGGTTCTTACAGAAACAGATGCCTGGTGCCAGAGCCATGGGCTCAAGCTTAATGCCAAGAAATGTATAGTTATCCCCTTTAGGAAAAAACATGTACCCATGAATTACCACATAGGTGGCAGTACACTAAACACTGAAAGTGTGATGAGAAACTTAGGGACACAGGTGGACAGTGGTCTCACTTTCGATAACCACATCGCCACAACAGTCAGGAAATTCTTCTCTGTGGCACACCTCATCACTAAGAGCTTTTAATCCAGAAAAAAAGGAGGTCATTGTTCCACTATACTCATCCCTCATTAGACCCATTATAGAGTACACAGCCCCATTTGGTATGTATCTCACAAGACATCTGCAACAGCTGGAAAGGCCACAGAAATACCTCACTAAAAGAATCACAGGCGTAAAGCAGATGCCCTATGCTGACCATCTAAAAAAACTCCACCTATACTCTGTGGCATATTGTCTACTCAGAGGTGATCTTTGCTTAACATACAGGTCCATGTCAAACCCTGAGCTGTAGGGACATGCTCCACTTAAAGAAATCCCAATCCCTCAGAGCCACATGCTCCAGGGATCTAAACCTTGTCATCACAATGAACAAAACATGCTGGAGGGATAGGTTCCTGACCCAGAGACTCCCCAGACTCTGGAATAGACTGCCCATACATGTCAAGCAGAGCGCCTTCTTGTCCCTTTTCAAAAGGAACCTTGATTATTGGATGGGAGATAAGAAATTCACCCCGGGGATCACGTCAGTCACCCTGCTAGACATGGGTCCAGGGAAGTAAATATTGTGGGAAGAAATATCCAGGGAATTGTTATGGCTAGGCTAGGGCCGATAGCCTAGTACCATCCTATGAACCTATGAACCTATAAGACAAAACATTTCCGTATTCGGGTTGGTAGGACAGTTTATAGATGTAAACATCTGATCTGTGCCTCATACTTCTTGAGTTGCTGAAGGTAACCTTAAAACAAGATCATCCAGTTTAACTCCTCCCCAAGGATGCCCTTTATAAAACATCATTTGGTTGTCCTTTCTTGACTCCAAATTCTAGAGCAAATAATTCACATGTTTGATGTGAAGAAACTAATCCTACAATTTATGGCATTCATCCTATCACAAGTCCTCCTTCCTTCTGTTTGAAAATGTTGCCCATTCAATTGTTGTGTGTTCGGTATAACATAGCTGGACAGACAAGAACAATCTAGCCTCTTCTGTATCCTTTAGCTACAAAATTTATGTTTGCTGGATTCATTCCTTAAATTTGAATCTTAAGAAATGCCTATCTTCACCAGATTCCTGAATAAGACTTAACAGATGATAACCGGTAAGAGTAACACACAAGTGATAATGTTAGTGTTTTATTAGAAATGGTAAATTGAGGAGTAGTTAATAACCAAGGGTCATTTTTAGGTGATGGAGGGCTGTTTAGACTGCAAGGTGCATTATCTCCATTACTGCAGTTCCTGTTAGTGTATTTGTAAAATAGGTACTATGAAAAATACTGACTTTAAAAGTGTAGTTAGTCTTGGCATTAAATAGTTCCTTTGATTGGTGAGAAATTTGTAGATCAGTGTTGCAGAATTGAGATTTGAATTGCTTCCTTTAGCGTACCTCTGTGCTAGATGACATAGGTTCATAGGTTCATAGGTAGGTACTAGGCTATCGGCCCTAGGGCCCATACAAGCCTATCCAAAAAATGTACCCTGGCTTTCGCCACCCAAGAAAATTATTTTCCTGTGCCCCTGTCGAGCAAAGCCACAGAAGTGATCCCTGGGGTGAATTTCCCATTTCCCATCCAATCATCAAGATTTTTCTTGAAGAGTGCTAATGAGGAGCTCTGTTTAACATAGACAGGTAGTCTGTTCCAGAGTATGGGAAGTCTCTGGGACAGGAATCTATCCCTCCAGCATGTTCTGTTTATTGTGGTAACAAGGTTTAGGTCCCTAGAGCGTGTAGCTCAGAGGGAGTGGGATTTCTTTAAGTGGAGCATGTCCAACAGCTCTGGGTTTGACATAGCTTTGTATGTTAGGCAGAGATCGCCCCTGAGTAGGTGATATGCGATGGAGTAAAGCTGTAGTTTTTTGAGACGGTCTGCATAGGGCATCTGTTTGAGGCCAGTAATCCTCTTTGTGAGGTATTTCTGTGGTCTTTCCAGTTGTTGTAGATGTCTTGTGAGGTACATACCAAAAGGGGCGTTATACTCTATAATGGGTCTAATGAGTGATGAGTAGAGGGGAACAATGACCTCTTTTTTCCTGGGTGAGAATACTTTTGTGATGAGATGAGCCATGTAGAAGGATTTCCTGACCACTGTGGCGATGTGATTATCAAAGGAGAGACTACTGTCCACCTGTGTCCCAAGGTCTCTTATCACATTTTCGGCATTAAGTAGACTACCAGCTATGTGGTAGTTCATAGGTACAGAGTTTTTACCAAAGGGGATGACAATACACTTTTTGGCATTGAGCTTCAGGCCATGGCTTTGACACCAGGTATCTGTCTCAGTGAGGTCCTTTTGTAGTTTGTCCACATCGTTAGGAGTTTCGATTATGGCTCCTGGTTTGCAGTCATCTGCAAACTTTGTTAGCCAAAGACCTTCTGTGTTGGCCTGCACTTCAGAGAAGTAGATACCAAACAGGAGAGGACCCAGGACTGAACCCTGTGGTACTCCACTTGTCACTGGTCTGATGTCGGATTTGGAATTCACTACTTTCACAGTGTGGGTTCTGTCCATGAGCCAGTTGACAACCCATCTTGTGACATAGGGATTTATACCTAGTTTAGTGAGCTTATCTATAATTCCAGAGTGGGGGATGGTGTCAAAAGCCTTGGCGAGATCTAGATAAGCGGTGTGAACCATTTTACCCTCATCTATGGCTTTGGTGACTGCTTCAAAGAAGTCAGTCAGGTTTAGGAGACATGATCTGCCTTTTACAAATCCAAACTGGGTAGGGTCCAGAGTTTGGAGATTACCAATGTCTTTGTTTATGAGTTCCACGATGATACGGTCCTGACATTGTACACTCGTGTCAATTGTTTGTGCTGAAACCAGTTGATTGCTTTCCATGCAAAACTGAGTAAAGTGATGCCTCATGCCACACATTAATATATAGCCATCACACCAACAATGCCGCTCAGCATTCTGTTGCTTGCAAGCAGTATGATTACTAATCTGATAAGGAAGTGTACTAATCTTACCTCTCAACCACTTAGCACAAGAAATGTGCACAAAGCCTGACATAATTGGGGGGGGGGGGGCAAATGCACAGAAATAGGGACACATTTTAAATATTGCTGTTATAAATTTAGAAACTTGCTAGAATAACAGGCTTTGTGTTATCATGCATTTTCTGAAGGATATGAAGTCTGAAACTCAAATGCATTTCATAATTTAGTGACTTTAATCTTTAGAATATCCCAGTGATTTATAAAAAAAAAAAAAAAAAAAACAATTTTTTTATGAGGAACAGACCAAAAATATGAGGTAAAAATCTGGACATTCTGCAAAAATCTGTACAGTTGAGAGGTATTGGCCTTTACCTACTCCAAACCTGTAAGTTTTATACAAGCACTCCACACAGAACCTACCAGTACAAGAGTATAAGCAGCTGACTGGCTAGATCCTCAAATCATTATCCATTTCTAGCAGCTTTGTTCAGCGCTTCTATCTGTTTTATTGGAGCCCATGCGCTGTTCATGCAAATGGATTAGTGCAGTTTAATAGGTTTATGTTGAAAATCTGAGTACTGTACTTGAATTTTTCAGTAAACTAAGACTGATTGTGAGTATCTGAAGGTTGCAGTACCTGAAGAGTTAATTTCTTCAAGGTACAGCAATCTTGAAGTAACGGTATGTAATTAGCAGGAGTATGGAAGTACAGTCTCCCAAGCTGTTCTGGCTGTGGGGCCTGCAGCTACCCTGCAAAAATGCTTTAATGGAATTACATCTAGTTTTAGCATTTGATTTCTAATTACATTCTAGTTTCTATTGTGGGATGCAATTTCATGTCTTACATTTCTGAAAGGGAACCTGGTTTGTTGCACATAGAGAATGGTGAAATGGCACTGATTTTACCCTTGAGGCTTACAGGACCTTCAAGAATGGTAGAGATACACCATATAGGTATTTTCATAGGATCATAGGAGGTTAATAGGCTATTGGCCCTGAGGCCCTTATAAGCCTAGACAAGAGTTTAGTCCATGTTTAGACAAGTCAGCACCCGATGCCCCTGTCCAGCAGGGACATGGGTAGAATCCCAGGGGTGTATTTTCTGTTTCCCGTCCAATTATCCAGGTTGCACTTAAAAAGAGGTAAAGAGATACCCTGCTTGACATGGAGAAGGTGTCTATTCCAAAGATGGGGGAAGTCTGTGGGACACAAATCTGTCCCGCCAGCAACTCCTGTTGATGTCACAGACCAGTTTGAGGCTGTGCATGCAAGTTATTTGAATGGAGATTGACTTGCAGATATGCAGCAGTCCCATCAAGGTGGGGTCCGTGATCGCCTTGTATGCCAGACAGAGGTCACCTCTGAGGAGTCTGTATGATACTGAGTAGAGAGATAGGGCTTTTAGTTTATCTGTATATGGTAGAGGTTTGAGGCCCTAGATTCTCCTGGTGAGGAATCTCTGTGGTCTCTCCAGCTGCTGCATGTACGTGAGGTACATACCGAAAGGGGCATTGTACTCAATAATGGGTGTTATAAGGGAAGAATACAGGGATGTTATGACCACCTTGTCCCTGTATGAGATACCCTTACTATTGAGGTGGGCCATGTAGAAGGCTTTCTGTACAGTGGAAGCAACTTGGTGGTCAAAAGTCAGGTTGCTATCAACGTGGGTGCCCAAATCTCATTAATACCAAATGAGATACCCTCTCCTATCTTTTACAAAATGAAAAAAAATCTAATAATTTTAGTCCCCATTGTTTAAACAAATGAAAGAAAAAACAGCTACAGTGGTAAATTATCTCCATGTTTTGGGATGTCTTGGGATGTCTCCCATATGATGAATAGTAACTGAAGACATGCAAATCCTGAGTTACATTAATTAGCTCTACTGCAAGATTACAGTTGTACAAGACACTTCTTCACCCTTGCCACATGACTCTTTTTACAGAAATTGTATAACCATGGATTTAGTATATATAGTTAAGTCTGGATGTAGGAGGTTGCAGGGGCATTTGTCTCCACTGCAAAAAAAAATGCTTTGTTCTTGTAGTCATTGTTAGTTGTTGCAGGTTTGATTTGGTTTTCTATCTGCATGTTGTACATCAGTTACTGTCAGCGCCCTCTCTGTTTCATAGTATTTCTGCATTTAGTCCTGTGTCAGAGAACTGTGTTGTGCATAAATGTGTATATGTAAATTTATTTACAGGTTAATTTGTTTGAACTACAAGTTGTGCTGTACAATGTGTATACCATGACCCTTTCTTACCATGAGGTAATCTTTACCTCTTCCAAAACAATTGGTAATGAGCATTGCAAATGGTAACACTTTTTATATACAAGTATGTGATTAACTTATTTGTAATTAATGCAGAATTATAACCCTAGGCAGGCTGTTGTACTTCTCAAGAATTCAAAGACAGGGTTTGCTGTAGCTTTTACAAGTTTGTAAATATAGCTAGATCCTTTTTTAGTTTGGTTGTTGTGTCCTTCGGCTTTTCCCGGGTAGGGGTCGCCACAGCGGAGCTCTGGTCTGCTAATGATTGGTAGTTGATTTTTACGCGCCGTTACCAGCCCTGACGCACAACCTTCAACGAAGGTACGCCCATTCACGCATGTCTCCACGCAGAAGACGCTCTAGCTGAGAATCGAACCGGACAGCGTCTTACTGTGAGGCGACAACGCTACCGCAGCACCACCACCACGGGCTGAACATTATTAGGATTGGACACTTTCATTAACTATTATAACATTTTTTTTTGTTGCTGTATATTAAACTGAAACTTTCGGTCATTATTATTTTTGTACAAAGTCTGTGAAATTTTTTCCAAGCAGTGTTCTATGTGCAATATACAGAAGCTGGTATATTCTGTTTTTCGCTTAACATACATTTTTTCAATAATTTATGCATATTTCTTAAGCATTTTTCTAATGACATTTTCTCCTCTATGCCTCTGCTGTACACAGACCTCTGTTTAACAGTTGGCAAACATATACAAATAAATAAAAAATAGTTGTATTTCTTATGGCCTTGCAGCATGGAATGCTATATTTTTTAACTGTAATTTTTACAACTCATTTGTTCTCTGTGCATATTTTGCTGTTTACTTTATTCCATTTTGTGGGAATCATAATACAGTTTTGTGAGTATCAAGTCTGTGATTTCCAACTGGTTTAGGTTAATTTTGGAGCTGCTGGTTAAGCCAAGACAATCCATTCTTGTGCCATACCCTGGAGAATTTAACACTGTTGCTATCATTTTGCTAACCCCCCCCCCCCCACACACACACACAGATTCCCTCAGTTTTGTGTTAATCACTTTATCCCAGTCTCATTGCTGTATGTCTGTTTCAGCTGTACAATATTCAAAAAAGGAATCAACATGCACACATTTAATTCTGACTTGTGGTTTGCCATCTCTCACTCCACAGTGTGCCTGATCTCTTTGCAGTAGTTATTCATAAATAAGATTAACAAGTAACTTACAAATCAAATAAACAATTTTACAGATTATGCTTTATTCTCTTGTTTTTGGTTTCTGAACCATATTTGAAACTCTTGTCTTTTGTTGTTGAATTTTTTATATAATCACATATAAGAAGTGTGGATCTGTGGTGGTGGTGCTGCGGTAGCGTTGTCACCTCACAGTTAGATGTTGTCCTGTTCGATTCTCAGCTCTCTTCTGTGTGGAGACATGCATGAATGGGCGTACCTTCGTTGAAGGTTGTGTGTCAGAGCTGGCAACTCGGCATGTAAAAATCTACTGCCAATCATTAGCGGACCGGAGTTCCGCTGTGGTGACCCTTAACCGGGAAAAGCCGAAAGACACAACAACATGTATAAGAAGTGTGCACCTACAGGAAGTGTATTCCAGGTAAAGAAGTCAGCACCTATAGGGAATGTATTCCGGGTAAAGATCAGAAAATCATGGAATATTCTGGGGTTTGATATCAGGAAGAAAACTTGACTAAACAGTCAATTGTTTCACCAGTATTTGCTTATATATGAAAATAACTCAGACTTTTAGTCTAGTATGAAGTGAGGTCTGTACAAATTCAGTGTAACTGCCACTACAGACTGGTTGCCCTTAAATATATTTTTATATTTAAATATATACAAGAATGGTTGCATTTGATATGAAACACTACTTTACTCAGTAAGTCATAACCTGCTGTGGAGATTCATTCGATTCTGACAGTATTTTATAGTATCAAGTGCAGTAGTAATGACATCGGCAATTATCAGCCATCCCCTCTGTTGGTACAAGTTTTAGTCTTGTACTTGATGGAAAACTTTTTGAAGTTGCAGACAATTTCCTATTTTGTTCTCAAGTGTACCTATAAAAAAATAGAGTGAACATGAATTGCCCAAGGCATGTAGCTTCCACAGCATCTAACTGGTATATCTTCAGGTGGCTTAGATCACATTTCAAAGAATATCAGAGGTTTTAATTACAAGACTCAGGAACAGAACTGAAATCACTGTTTCCCTTACGAAATCCATGCAAGTGCAATTTCTAGGTGCTTACTGGCAACATAGTCCTTCATTTTTGGAGGCTTTTCCTTTTTTCATGTTTGCATAGCAGTGAAATTGTTATATATAAATTTTTGGTGATGTGGGGGCCTTGCCATAGTGTACCTTGCCCCCTGCAAAAAACTCTTATGGTTGAAGTTTTCAGCCTTTTAGTATTTGAGGCATTTCTGTTAGGTGGTTGATTCCTCAGCGTATTGTAAACTCAGATTTCGTAGGGGAAGCCATCTGACTATATGATTTTAAGAAGGCTGTATTATCTCTTAGCTAATAGTTTGCAAAGTATATTGTTACTTTTCCAAAAGGAGCTGACTGTACCATGTTTCCTTTTTATTCTGCACTGTTTATTGGTACAATTTTTTCAAAACATGTATTAAAACCAAATGAATCTATGAGCTTTGCTTGATTATTTATGTATGCATTATCGGTTCCCAAAATGCTTTGTGGTTGGCATCTTTTAGAATGGAGGCAGGTTCTCATTTCAAGGTACATCAGAATAATGCAACTTCATTTATGTTTAATGTGGAAGATGAACAAGAGAAAACCACTATTCTTGTTTACAGCTTATACTGATAGAAGATTAAAGATATGTTCCTTTTTAAAGGATTGCTTAGGGATTAAAGCTGCATTTGAAACACAGATTTTATCTTGTTGGTGATATTTACTGAACATCCTTGTCCTACTCAATCAGAAAATGCTGGGAGTTACCTGTGGTGTAGTCTTTCAGTAAAAATAGTGTTTTACCTGCGAGCATTGCCATTGTATTCTAACACATTCTTAAAGAGTCCATACAAATACATCATGAAAATCTGCCATCCGACTGTGCATTTCCCTTCTCATTAAGGAGAACCCCTAATACTAGAGGCAAAGCACTACTTAAAAAACTCTGCTATGCATCGCACACTGTTGGAATCCAATTAAGTGGCCATTTGCCTGCAGCATACACAGAAGTGGTGTTTGTGGACTTCCTGTGTGAATTCCCTCACCAATGCCTACAGCAGCTTGTACACAATTCTGCATGCATAATGAGGCAACTGCACAGTGCAGAGGGTGAGATAAATGAACCTAATCAGGTGCTCTGTGGCAGAAACGCTACAATAAACAGAAGATTCAAACAAAGGAAAGAGCAGAGCAGTGCCTCCTGTGACATCACAATAAGGAATGTAAGGAATTAATGGAAACAAAGACATTATAACAAGTATGAACCAGATATAATGTAGGATTTTATACAAGATGATGTTTGTTTTTACATTAGCTTTATTAGATGGTTTTACAAACAGTTACCAACAAGTGAAAACATGCAGGTTTTGTATCTCCATTCTAGGTATGAGAGACTAAGAACACAATTCACCATTTTGGAGATAGACAGAAATAGCTCTGTCTATAGCCATTTGTAGGTATGACCTAACTGTATGTCTGTACTGCATAATATGAAAATGCCTAAGATACCCCCACAATAACAAACTCCATTTCTAAGTATTTCTCCCCACAGCACATGCTCAGTGATTGCGTAATGCATACCCATTATTATGTCACTTACACTTGCTGTTGTACTGTGTATAATTAATTGATTAGTAATTAATATGATTGTGAATATACCTCCTGATGTGGAACCTACATACTAAATGCATAATAATTAAGGTCCTTTAGTTGCCTAATTGATCTTCATGGACTAAAAATCTCTCTACTTCTGCAAACACTACTGACAGTGGCAAACCTGCAGGTTCTTCTAGGCATACTCATATTCACAATTCAGAAAGTCCTACAATCTGCTGATATGTTAGTGGATGATTATTATTATTGTTATTATTATTAATTTGTTGCAAACATAAAAATTCATGTTTATCTTCTGAAGTATGTCGCAGTAGCTGACTGTCCATAATTCAAAATTTTGAGTAACTCAGTCCTGCAATCCCTTTTTATTTATCTGTTATTATTTTAGGGGAATACAGTGCGATGTGGCTGTGTTTTCTAGTACCATTGTTAACTAGTTTACAACTAAGTACCCACAGACATAGTAAACTTGTAAACGCATCCTAGTTTGCTACATACCAGAAGAAAGAGCAGGCCTCTTAGTCCCAGTGTTATAGTCTACATACACTTTGGCACTACTAGTGAGCCTTCACCGTATAGTGCCCACCTTACTGACCACGTAGAGAGTTAACATGTAAGCTTTCCTAGTACAAACAAGCACCAAACAGAATGTTCATCACCCTTGTCTGTCTGGTAATTTGACTTTTTAAAAACCACATAGTCTGTGCTGAAATTTCCATAACAGGTATCAGTGCAAAATGGTTACATTTGACCTATCACATCTGCAATAGTGCAGAGCTCTGGCATTGTACTTGCAAAGGATTGCAGATTACTGTAGCTGCCAGGTATCCTCAAAGAAAGGATTTTTTTTACATTTCTCTATTTTAGCTGCCAGGTATCCTCAAAGAAAGGAATTTTTTACATTTCTCTGTTTTTTCCTTTTTTCGTTGTTATGGCATGTAAGCCTCAATAAGGACCCTATTCTGTCTGTTAAAGGAAAACATACAGATCAGTACACATTTGGGGGGGGGGGGGTCACTGTTTTAATTTTGGGGAAGGGATGGAAGACCAGAGAGTAAGCTTAGATTACATGTCCTTCAGTGAAACAGTAAGTGAAATTACCCCTTGCATTGATATGTTTTTACTTAATGGAGTCAAATAGCAAGGTACACCCAGCAAGGTTCAGGAAGATGTAGTTAAAAGCACCCCACTATTTAATAAAACATCAGGAAAGGAGTAAAAGCAAACCTTTGTTCCTTAGAGTACTTACACAGACTTCACAACTTCATCTATACAACTTCAGAGGTACATGTGTATGTGTATGTGTATAAGTGCACGTCTACACGTGTGTTTGTTCATAACTAATCAAATACATATCGGTACAAATACACACATTCTTCAATTGCTTATTAATTTGTGCTGAATATTTTTTTCTTTTTTTAATTGAAAATACTTATTGATGCCTATTAGAAATTATTTCCATCTATTTTTTGTTGTATAAAAAACTCCCTGTATCTCGTGTGTGTATGTGTGTGTGTATATATATATATATATATATATATATATATATATATGTGTGTATATGTACATATATATATATATATATATATATATATATATATATATATATATAGTTACCTATCATTTCATCGAAAGTTCATTTCATCTAAAGTTCATTTCATCTAAAGTTCATTACATCGAAAAGCATTATATATGTGCATATATATATATATATATATATATATATATATATATATATGGGTCACCTTTAAAATCTCAAAATCGCGTTTGCCCGAAACGGAATCCGACGGGACGAGAATACCGAAAACGCAGATGACCGAAAAGGACGGACTCGGTAAGTGTGCGATCGAGTGAGGGATTTAGTGTTAGGGAGCGGACAGGTAAGTGTGCGATAGTGAGGGACTGTGGGTTAGGGGTGGGTTAAGTGAGTTAGGGTTAGGGTGCAGGTAGGGTGTGTGTGCGATGGTGAGGGACTGTGGGTTAGGGGTGGGTTAAGTGAGTTAGGGTTAGGGTGCAGGTAGGGTGTGTGTGCGATGGTGAGGGACTGTGGGTTACGGGTGGGTTAAGTGAGTTAGGGTTAGGGTGCAGGTAGGGTAAGTGTGCGGTAGTGTCGGACCTTAGGGTTAGGGTTTGGGTTAGGGATAGTGCATATGTTATGTAGTGTACTGTGTTGTTTACGTGTAGTGTGTTGGTGTAATGGTTTTCAGTGTTTTGCGTTGTCGGCGTTTTATGTTTTCGGTCTTTTCGTTTCGGTCATTAGTGTTTCGGGCAAACGCGGTTTCGAGGTTTTAAAGGTGATCCATATATATATATATATATATACATATATATATATATATATATATATATATGGGTTTACCGACATAATTTGAATGCTAAATGGTTGAAACTGAATTGGTTGAACACATTATATTCAATGATCAAAATGTTGAAATAAAATTAGTCTAAACACACAATGTTGAAATTATCAAATTTGCCCATTTCTGCACTGTGGTATGATCTGTGAGTTGATATATTTAAGTAGGGGGATGTTGGGGGCGCAAAATAGTAGAGTTGACCTCATTGCTTTTTCAATGAAATGATTGTAGACATTTTGATGATTCAATGTTTTGGGATGAGATGTTATTTTTCAACCAAATGACTATTAGACATTATGACATTCAACATTATGCAGGTAAACCATATATATATATATATATATATATATATATACATATACATACATATACATATATGTTACATGGGTGGCTGTGATTGTTTTCCAGACTGAGGAAAAAGACAAACTTGTTCAGTACTTTTCTAATGCAAAAAGGTGAGGAGAAACTGAAACATCTTTTCAAGCTGTAGTAGTCTTCACGTTGCACCATTTTTTCCCTATGCTCTCTAGGTGAATTTCTTCATAGGTCCATAGGTTCATAGGTTGGTACTAGGCTATTGGCCCTAGGGCCTATTCAAGCCTAGCCATAACAATTCCCTCGCTATTTCTTCCCACACTGTTTACTTCCTGGACCCCTGTCTAGCAGGGCAACTGACGTGATCCCTGGGGTGAATTTCCTTTCTCCCATCCAGTCGTCAAGGTTCCTTTTGAAGAGGGCCAAAGAGGTACTCTGCTTGACATGTATGGGCAGTCTATTCCAGAGTCTGGGAAGTCTCTGGGTCAGGAACCTATCCCTCCAGTATGTTTTGTTTATTGTGATGACAAGGTTTAGATCCCTGGAGCGAGTGGCTCTGAGGGATTGGAATTTCTTTAAGTGTAGCATGTCCAACAGCTCTGGGTTTGACATGGCCTTGTATGTTAAGCAGAGATCGCCTCTGAGTAGACGATATATGCGACAGAGTATAGCTGGAGTTTTTTAAGGTGGTCAGCATAGGGCATCTGCTTTAGACCTGTGATTCTTTTAGTGAGGTATTTCTGCGGCCTTTCCAATTGTTGCAGGTGTCTTGAGAGGTATATACCAAATGGGGCATTGTATTCTATAATGGGTCTAATGAGGGATGAGTACAGTGGGACAATGACCTCCTTTTTTCTGGGTGAAAAGCCCTTAGTGATGAGGTGTGCCACATAGAAGGATTTCCTGACTCTTGTGGTGATGTGCTTATCGAAGGTGAGACTACTGTCCACCTGTGTCGCTAAGTCTCTTATCACACTTTCGGTGTTTAGTGTACTGCCACCTATGTGGTAATTCATGGGTACATGTTTTTTTCCCAAAGGGGATAACTATACATTTCTTGGCATTGAGCTTGAGCCCATGGCTCTGGCACCAAGCACCTGTTTCTGTAAGGCCCTTTTGTAGAGTATCCACATCATTTGGAGATTCAGTAATGGCTCCCACTTTGCAGTCATCTGCGAACTTTGTTAGCCAGAGTCCCTTAGTATTGGCCTGTACTTCAGTGAAGTAGATGGCAAACAAGAGTGGTCCCAGGACTGAACCCTGAGGTACTTCACTTGTCACTTGTCTGGAGCTGGATTTGGAGTCAGCTACTTTTACAGTGAGGGTTCTGTCAGTAAGCCAGTTGGCAACCCATCGAGTGACGTAGGAATTAATGCCCAGCTTAGTAAGTTTATCTATGATTCCAGAGTGGGGGACGGTGTCAGTGGCCTTGGCGAGGTCCAGATAGGCTGTGTGGACCACCTTACCCTTG
Source organism: Protopterus annectens (assembly GCF_019279795.1). Lineage (NCBI taxonomy): Eukaryota > Metazoa > Chordata > Ceratodontiformes > Protopteridae > Protopterus > Protopterus annectens. Next base: position 906,706,250 of record NC_056729.1, read on the forward strand.
TCCATGGCTCTGGAGACTGATTCAAAGAAGTCAATCAGGTTCAGAAGACAAGATCGGCCCTTCACAAACCCAAACTGGGTAGTGTCCAGTGTTTGAAGGTTGCCAATGTCTTTGTTTATAAGTTCCATGATAATACGTTCCATGGCCTTGCAGATCAGGCTCAACAGACTGACGGGGTGGTAGTTCTTGGGATCCAAGGTGTTTCCCCTCTTGTGGAGTGGGATAACTGTAGCTGTGCGCCACTTAGTGGGCACGAAGCCTGAGGTGAGGCTATGCTTAAACATGACACTTAGGTGAGGTGCCAGCTCACGTCCTTTTTTCAAAAGTTTAATAGTTTGGTTGGTTTGGTCATGGATCTGATTGTAATCATCTTTATTTTTGACAACATTTTCTTTGCTTTACTACTGTCTTGATATTATGCGCAGTTGTTAGTGTTATTGTTCACAGCCAGAATAACAAAACGGATGTCACTGTTTTCACATAGTTTTATTTTCTTCCAAAACTTCATTTTTCTTCAATGTACTTCATCTCCTTATAGTGTGGTGTCATTTTGTCCTTTTTTTTCCTTCAGTGTTCTATTTTCACTGACTTAAAACTCCACTTTCTTGAGTGTGGGCTTCATCTGATTAGACCATGAAACAATTATGCGTGTTTTATTTATGTTTAGCTGGCATCTTTACATTTTTTTACTTGCATTCTTCTAAGGAGAGTTATCTGATCACTAGAGAGAGTTGTCTGATCGATGCCTCTCAGCTGTTCAGAATTTTGCAAAACGTTCCTGATTTTGACTATATTTTTGCCTTGTCCCATGTAAAATTACTGATTTTCTGGTAAATCATTAAGGATTATATAGTCTGCCAATATTGCTAGACATTAGAGCTTTATACCTACTGAGAAAGTAAGTGTTGATGCAAAACCTTTTGCTATAGTAACTTGTTAAATAAATTAGAATGTTGTTGTGTCTTTTGGATTTTCCCGGTTAGGGGTCGCCACAGCGGAACTCCGGTTTGCTAATGATTGGTAGTTGATTTTTATGTGCTGAGTTACCAGCCCTGACGCACAACCTTCAACGAAGGTACGCCCATTCACGCATGTCTCCACGCCGAAGACGCTCTAGCTGAGAATGGAACCGGACAGCTTCTTACTGTGAGGCGACAACGCTACCGCAGCACCACTACCGTGGATTGTTAAATAAATTAGAATAACATTTTAAAATAGTCTCCAAATTCTTAAGCAAAGTAGTTGTTAGGTGTGATCTTATCTATTTCTTGTTTTTTAAATGACAGTGGTTATACTCTTGATTTTGATGAAAAAAAATTAACACCAATAGTTGTTCAGTGACTTGGTGGAAGAGAAGAGACTGCATTAGGGAGAACCCTAGAGGTACTGTGGCATATTAGCAGCAGAGTAGTATTTGCTCATGAACTTCTAAATGCTATTTGCATCATGAATTGGCTGTACACTTCCCGTTGCTAACCCCCCACTGTTTTGTGTTCCAAGTTTATTCTTTTCCCGTTGCAGAATGCTGTGCAATTTTATACCAGCTGCAACAATTACATGTGCAACTTAAAGAGGAAATCATTGCCTGGAAGTGTAAAAGCCCAAAGAGAAGACGCATTGGCAAGTTCATTGTCGGAGGTATTTTACCTTTTACAGCTGCTTGCTGGTTACTAAAATTCTAACTCGTGTAGCTGCATTCACCAGTGTTTGAGCTGTTTGATTTGAGCTGTTTACTTGATGAATTCCTTTCATGCCTTTCAGAACACATTTTAATAAAGAACTCGGCGAGCTTTTTAAGCTTTACCTTTGTTTGACTATTAGCTGGCGTTATTGATTTTCCAGCCATTCTGTAAGGAACAGCTATGTCGAGGAATGTTTTAAATCCGCTTAGGTGCATGTCAAGAGCAAAAAGAAACCAGGAAAGGACAGTCACTATGAAAAGGGCAGCCTGTTTATGACCATAAGCAAAGAAAAGGCTACAATAAAGTTCCCAAGGGCCCTCACAACCAGAATAACAAGCCCTGAACATGTTTTCCTGTTGATAATTTCATATGCATAGCCACAAAAGAAATATAACCCCATTAAAATGGTCACAGTATAAGGTTTTCTCTACTTGTCCAGAATGAGGAAAAAAATTAAACAAGCTGAAATGTTTTCTGCAATGTTAGATAAAATGGAAGTGCTTTTTCTAGTGAGATTTAGCTTAACTCCAGTAGCAGTACATATCACTTAATTGACTGACAGGGTCATTTCTGTGCGTCTTTCATGTTTTATGTTTTAGATACTGAGTGAAATCTTTTTATTTTTATGTGCTCTCAGTTTGTGATTAAATGTAGTATTTAATACCTGGTTCTGCAGGTGTGTCTCCATGTACAAATGTTTTCCTTGTCAAAGGAGAATGGTTTTATTTACACAACATGGTGTCACTGGCTTGAGTATACAAACAGTTTTATGTTTTCATTAGGAGGCTGTATTTATTTCTTTATTTATACTTTTAGTTTATGTTTAGTACAGCTCAAATGTATATAATGTAGTTATAAGTATATGTGTGTATACATACACGTGTGTGTGCGTGTGTGTGTGTGTGAGTGAGTGTGTGCACACGCTCCATTTGCAATTAATGTAATAGACACATACGTATGCATGTGTAAAACAATTTTATGTGAATGTTTGTGTTTATTTCTGCATGAATGTGTTTAATTGCCAAAAGTGAGTTTCTTACTTCTTAACTAGTACTTATTCAGCATACATTGCATGCCAAGACAGGCTTCAGGTCTCTCATGATTCTCATTTGCATGAAGTGGATACTGAAGAAATGGAGAATGAATGAATGATGACAGGAGAGATTTAACAAATAGTGAACACACACACACAGCATAACTGCTACAAAAATGATGTGAGATACAAACTGTAGTCATCCATTTGCAGAATGAAAGCAAATTGCATTGCTTTTCAGTGCTGTTCTTCATGATCAGTGTGAATTTCAAGAAGGCCTCCACCTCTACATCCCCATCCCCTTTGGCTATTGACATTCGTGGGCTGTTTAATATATAGTAGGATATGTTGGGAATATTTACCCTCCCTTGGCTATTGATATTCATGGCCTATTCCATACAAAGCAGTATATGTTGGGAATTTTTACTACTAGAACACCTTCATTAACAGTTAGTTACAGAATAATACCCTCTGTCATCCAGGCTATAAATGCCAAATATTATCTCATGTAGGCCCAAGAGTTTACTCAGTTTGTTTCCTGTCTTCCAAATTATCATGAAGTGTCTACTCAAAATGAGATGGTCAAGCAGTCAGTTTTTGTCACACCACTGCCAGACAAGTTCTAAGAAGCCCAACTCTTTCACCTGCCCCACTAGTTGTGGCTTCTTACTCACCTTCTTGAAAATCCCATCCTAACTTTTATATGATCAAGCTGCCATGTGGCATCTTCATTTCACTTTATCAGGTTACAGCATTTTCAGTCAAATATTACAGCCAAATATTCATAAGACCAATAACTCTCTAAACCTACAAAGGTCAGGTTGAAAAAAATTCACATACTGTGCTGCAGGCATGGGGTGAACACTTAGTCAGCACCCATTAACACAATAATTAGCTTCCTGTCAGAGGTATTTGACACAGACCTGAGCTTTTCTTTGTCAAAATGCACTTGCTAGCATCTTATAATTTTCACATAGATTGTGTTTAAAATACATATACATGCATGCAAATGTAGGTAGCAGCAGTAACACCTCTAGGATTTAAACAGAAAGTTGTATCACGTTCCCAAAAAAACAGAAACACCCTTCTACAGAGAGAGGCAAGATTATATAAGGCATTAATTTAGAAAGGAAAAATTAGGAGAGATGGTAGGTGTGAGGGGACAGTGGATGCTATGATTGATGGTCAAGAAATGCCGTAGGGGTATACAGTGAGGGGAGGTACTTTGTGGAACTTGTTATGTCTTATGTGACAGCAGGCACTTTAAAGAAATGACAGACAAACCTCTCTTGGTTGTTGTATTCAGCGACATTTTAATGCAAACAATGTATTAAAATGCTTCTAAACTGGCTGCAAATGGAGGAGCTATTGTTGTAACTTCATGGACACTGTCTATGTCACTGCACTTTTCTCAGGCCTTTCCCAACTGCTTCCTTCGATACCATTTATGCTGCAACAATTTGTGATCAAGAGAATGTTCCAGAGAATGTTCCTACAAGTCACCGATGTGCTGTAGGTATGGCTAGGTGAAGGTGACAGTTGTCCTGGGTGCAAGCTATCAAGAAAGTACCATTGGAATAACAAAAGACTTCACGCTGATATTGTGGTTGCTTAAATTAACATATTGTAGTGTGTGCTTGTGGTATTAGTAACTGTAACAAGACACTAGTATAACACTTTACTACAGTTATTGATGTCCTCAATTTTTATCTTCCTTTTTACATTTTTTTTGTACCCAACTTTGGAAGACATTTTTCTCCTTTTTTCCACAGTGGCCCTTAATTTCTTTAGTGACACAATTTACTCTGCAAGATCCATACAAGTGGAGGTTACTAGGTTCATCCTGCTTAGATTGATGATAAAAACTCTTTGTTTACAGATATGTATGTGACCAACATTAATCACTAATTTTTATGACTGACTGTAGAATAATCACAAATATTTACAGTAACATTGTGTGTATTAATAATGTTTTATATCTGCTAATTAACCTAGAGTTCAGCTATTCTATCTTTGCAATTTTTATACGAGATTTTCACAATTAATCTGATCAGGTGAAATACAGAGTGTATCATTAAATTAATACCTCTTCTGATTAATTATTTCATCAAAGTCGATATCCATGTGTATTTGTGCGCTTTCTGACTTCTTATTTCTCTAAGCTATTAGATTCTGGTCCATTCATAACTATACTGACAAAATATCAGGTAGTCACAACCTGCCTATCAGCTGTAAGAGCTCCAAGCTTGCTGCAGAGTCCTGAAAGCTTTGTAGATTAAATGTCACAGTTTGTGGAAATTGGCTAGAAAGCATAACAGAATTAATGAATGAAGCTATTGTGAAACAATTCAGTCTGTTGCATTTTCAGGCAGATACTTGTTCGTCTTATTAATGTATATGAGACACTATTTCTCACTTCACACAACAAACATCTAAGGGAAATTAAGCCTGGTGTATCATCTACATTCATTTGTTTTGATTTATTTTCTCCAGCTTTAAATGCATTTATGAGGACAGCATAAAACTGTAAATGCGTAAATATTAAAAATATGTGTTTATGCATAATTTATAGAGGAAACTTGGGGTGGCAGGGTAAAAATAGTAATGCAGAATAAAGTAGGCATGTTTCAGACAAAATGTGGATCAGGCTTGTTTCACACCCAAGTTCTACGAAGCTGTATTGTGCATTTAAACAGAGGCAGTAAACTGCTTATTGTATGTGGTGACATATTAAAAATGCCTGGCTGCTTAATGCAAACAATATATTAAAAATGCTATATGATTAATGCATGCATTACCTTGTATTGAAAATGTCACATGCTTAGTGAATTCAATGTATTACATAAAAAATGCAAAACAAGAAAACACTTTAGCATAATGTAGCATTAAAACCATAGTTATTTTTTTTTTCAAAAAGTGTTCTCTTGCCAAAAGTGATAGGCATCTAATCAGTGAAATTTATACTAAGAAACAAGTTATTTTCATATTGCTTTATTTTGTAACACTAGTCCAGGACAAAAATGCTGAGTTATCAACTTTCCATTGTATTCTCATTTCAGTAACAACTAAATGAAAACTCCAGCCAAGCTAGAACTTCCACTGAGTGACCTCTCAAACCTCTTGTATCAGAGGCACATGGGATATAAGCAAATGACCCTTATGAATTGTCCATTGAAACGACTTAAAAAGAAGTAAGTCATGGGCATTCACAATCGACGTATAGCTGAAACACCTGATGTTCATAGGGGTCATTTGGCCACTCCAAGTGGGCAAAGGTAGTTAAGCCCAGGATGATTTTATGGGTGCCCACCCAACTGTCAAAGGTTTCCTTAGGGAAAGTGATGATATCACTGTTTTATATGCAGTGGATTATTATTCCAGAGATGGAGGAGTACCGAGCACTAAGTCTGTCCCTCCACTGTGATTTATTCATTTGTTAATAGAGATTCAAGTTTTTAGTTTGAGTGGCTGCCACTATAAGTGGATGAAATATATAGCCACAAGCCACTGTTCCAGAAAAGACATCCCACCAAAATAACCTCCTGAAAACACCGTTTTCACAGTTTTTTGAAGGGGGACAAGCCCCCTACACTCTGAGACTCACTAACTAATGTAATCAACTCCGTGGTTATACTACAAGGGGGACAGGGAGCAAACCCCCAGAAATGGCAGTTAGTGCCTGCATGAGGCCCCAACAGTGCCTTTCAGTGGAAATGTTGGCATTGTTGGGGAAACAATTCTTGAGAAGGTGAGGCTCAGAGAATTAACTTTTGTGTTACCATTAGTTTGTTTGTGGAGCCATTTGTTTTGTGAAAATCTAAGAAATCAAGGAGGGTCAGGTCTTTAACAGAATGGAATGCAATACATAAATTACTGCACAGGAATCTATAGGAGATAAAGTGCAGGGAAAGATTTTCAAACCTGTCTTGATAGTTAAGGGTCTTCAGTCTGGTGATTGTTTAGTTACAAATTTATGGGGTGTTTTTTATGGAGTTATGTGTTTTGACAAGGACATACTAAAAAGGGCATTGTATTCTGTAATTGGTGTGGTCAGGGCTGAAAATTACAACTTCTTTTGACCTGGACAAACTATTTGTAGTTATTACCTGGGGTATGTAGAAAGTCTGATTCAAGGATAGTGAGCTGAGTATGAAGTTGTCAGGATTTCTGAAAACCATATTAATCTGTAGTGCGGTACTATTTAACTGTAAGCTGTTGACCTTTGTTTACCAAAGGTGACACTGCTACACTTGCTTCCAATACACCATTGATTTGTATGATTTAGGCCTTGATGTAGTAACACTGTATCAGATACCGACCAAATAACAATACCCAGTTTGCAGTCTTTGGCAAATTTAGCTAGCTGTATGACTGGTGTAGTAGTCTGGAGATCCAGATATATTGTATAAACTACATGATTGCTAAGTACAGCTCCCGTAGCTCTCTCAAAGAGAAATTGGCTCAGCTTAAAATGGCCAGCAAGAACAGCTGGCCTTGTACTTAACTATGATCTTGTCAACCTCCTTTGATAAACTCATGTTGTTGCTAGTACAGAGCAATGTAATTTTTTATGTCAGCCCTTATGAGATCAGATGTATATTGCCTTGCATAGCTTTGTAAATTTGGCTTGTCAGGATGATTGGTCTCTATTTCCCATAATCTGAGGTGGAGCCCCCTTTGCAGAATGACATAATAGCCGTTTTCCATACTTAAGGGATTTACCCTGTGACAATGCTTAAGTTGAACAGTTTTAGGAGGCGTTGAGAGACAGTGTGTTTTCAATATTCTGTAAGGAAATGTTGAGTTTCCCTTACTGGTGACTCAGTGTATTGTAATCTAAATATCTAAACATCATTATAATTTAAGTGCTTACTGTTGTAACAAAACACTCAAACACATCCACCCTTCAGTGTGAGGTGGTTCTGCCCCTACACCATGTGCTATAAATGTACACAAACTCTAAGGTCACATAAATTTGGAGGAAAGTGAAAAAAAACTCACCTTTCTTTCAGTTGCAATACCTCAAAGATCATATTAGACAGTACCTGTGATAAAGTAAGCTCTGAAAGTGCTGAAGCACTGACAAAGCAACACTTTCTTTAAATGCATGCCTCCCTCTTTTATGTGTTTAAAACAAAAACACAATATATCTAGTCATCTTCCCATATTTTCATTAATTTATTAATTTTGTGATATCTGTTTTATCTATTTTTTTGCCATTTCAGGGATGCAAAGATAAGCCAGTGCCTTTCCAAACACTGAGTGGGCACAAGGCAGAGAAACAAATTCTGAATGGAGTGCCAGTCTGTAACACATTCACTCACATACCAAAAATATCTGTGGGTAGTTTCTGGAGGGAAAGCAATTTATTATGGCATGTCTTTACAATGTGAGAAGAAACTACTAGTCCAGTTCAGTTTGGCAGTATAAGCTGGAAATGTAAGCCACTGATTGTTTACAAACTTTCTTATGTCATTCTGAGTTTGATTCCCTCAGTTTCCATGAATCTTCAGTCACATTAGTAAATAAAGGAGTAATGTCCAACAATGCAATGAGCTCACCCAAAAAAATATCACACATTCTGATTCCAAGAATCTAGCCAGTATATTAGCAGATAAATTCAGTGCTAACATTACCCTACCCTCCTAAATTTATTTTGTTATTTATTTACTTGCTTTTGTTTACTAGGAAAGCCCATCTGGGAAAGGAAATGCCCATTTTCAGCTTAGGACCGAGAAGAAAAACTCCAAAATAAGGACAGAAATGCAATTCAAAATAAAACATCAGCATTATTGACTATGTATTTCAAAGCAAATGGTCAACAAACATTGTTTACAAAGCATATCAGATTAAGGAAATACATGTTTTCAAGGTATTGTGAGTAAAATCAAAAATACTGTAGTAATACAGTTCTATAGTATTCACAATGGACAGAGTTAGTTGCATACTTCAAACTGTAGGTGTGGTACAGTTGCATAGTTTATTAGTTGCCAGGTGATATTTTAAAGTGGATTTGAATTCTTGCAGGTTATTTAAAAGCCTGATGTCGTTTGAAAGTTTGTTCCATGCCTTTAAGATGGTGACAGAGAATAGTGAATCACCGTAATAATTTTTAGATTTATTAGCAAAAGTTACTTTGAGCTCTGTCAGTCTTAGAGTTCTGTTTGGTACATGCCATTGGATGAGATTTAACAGAAAGTGTGTTTTAAGTGGATAGGGAAGTATTTTGTGTGCTGTGAGTAGCTGGCAGAGGGTAATGTGTTGAGGAAGTTCAAACCATTTGAGGGTATTGAAAGCTGTACAGTGGTGGGAACAGTTTGGGAGGCTGCAGGCAAATTTGCTAATTTTGTTGTATGTGCTTTTTAGTTTTTGTTTGGTGGAAAAGTTGAAAACTGTTAGTATTGTTGAGGCATATAGCAGGGTAGGATCTATGATCACTTAGCAGGTGCTTTGCTCTCTAAAGAGGGACTAATTTATAGTGTGTCTTTTTGACTGCAGTGTGAATGTGCAGATCAAATATTAACTTGTTATTAATAAGTCATATAAATTTTGTGTTGGTGATATTTTCAATTTTTGTGTTTGGGGAGGTAATATTATGGTCAGTGTTTAATTTGATATATGTTTTCAAGAAAGTTTAAGATTAGTTTGGTTTTGTTTGGGTTTAAGATCAATTGACATTTATTTAGCCAATTTTCTGGAGAGGTGAAAACTTCCTGTGTGATGGTTTCTAAGGTGAGAAGATTTTGGTCTGAGCAAACTAAAGTTGAGTCATCAGCATATAGTATTATGGTGGTGGGTTCTTATTTCTTCTACATGTCATTAATGAAGATATTGAAAGGTTTTGGCCCAAATATGGAGCCTTTGATGACTCTTGTAGTGATCGGAAGGAATGTGGAGTGGGATTCATTCCATCTTACAGACTGGGTGTGATTGTCTAGGTAGATGGTGAACCGGTTCATTGAGGGAGTTGCAAGGCCTTTGGGGGACAAGTTGATGTGAGACCTTGTTGATGTCTTTTGACAAATTCAGGAAAAGGGTGAAATCAAAATTACCTGAGATTTTACTTTGATTAGTGATATCTTGGAAATGTAGCTGGGCAGTTTTGGTGATGTGGTGGGGCTGAAAGCCATCTTGGGTAGGGTAAAGTAATTAGTTATCAAGAAGAAAGGCTAGGAGTTGCTGATGTATGAAGGCTAGGAGTTGCTGATGTATGCATTTTTCAAGTACTATGGAAAGAAGAGGAAGGATTGTTATAGGATGATAGTTTGACAGTGTGGTGTATGTGCCACTTTTGTGTAATGGGAGAAGGATTGCTATAGGATGATAGTTTGACAGTGTGGTGTATGTGCTACTTTTGTGTAATGGGATTATGATGGAAGCTTTCTATAGGGGTGAGATGTACTTTTCTGTAATGGATCTATTAATTAGGATAGATACGGGATAACAAATGGTGTCATTGTCTATAGTGAGGTATTTGAAAGGCAGGTTGTTAGGTTCTAGTGTTTTGAGTTTCAATTTTGTATTGTGTTTTTTGATGATATTTGTCTGGTTGGTTGTTAGAGTGAGTTGGAGTGTGGATCTCTAGTCACGATGGGTTAGATGGGATTGTCTATAAGGTGTTATTGTTTGAGTTAGCTAGAGTACGGCTATGAAGTCTTTGTTGAATTTGTCTGCAATGTCTCTGCTGCTATCAGACGGGAAAGGATTTGGGGTGGATTTTCTGCCTGGTTTTAGGAGGTTGTTTAAATTTTGCCAAAATCTTTTGTGTTTTTTTTTTTGCGTGTGTGTGTGTGTGTGTGCGCGCACTCTGGTTTGTGGAGAAGTGGTTCTTTTTTATCCTAATGAGCTTCTGCCTTTGATCGGTTTCTGAGACACCAATATCTATTTATGTAGGATTGGGTCCTAGTTTTATACCACTGTTTCCAGGCTTTGTCTTTGTGTCTCAAGGGTTGTTTAGTTTTATGGGTTAGCTATGGGACAGAATGTATTTTTACTCTTTTATGTCTCATTGGGAATTCTTGGTTTAGTATGGTTTAGAAGGTGTCATTGAATTGGAGGACAGCTTCATCTTGAAGCACATATTTGAGGGGTTTCTATTCACATTGTTTAAGTGTGTCATTAAAAATGGATTTATCAAAATTGGTTACATTTATCACAGAGTTGAAGTACAGGGGTTTGGGGGGGGGGGTCTTGTGCTATTCTCTATTTTTTAGTTTCTCCAAGTCTTTTAGGTTTCTAATACCATGATGGGAATGGACCCCATTCATAAGGCAAAGTATGCTTAAAGTTCATGAAACTGGCATTGTTTCAATCTTTGATGTTGGCCAGAAGTGCTCTTTGCAGCACCTGAAATGTGCCCAGTAATGACTTCTGAAATTCATATGGAGTTACATGTATTGGTAACATATTTAAGAACAATTGTAAATTATAAATTATAAGACCCATTGCTGCTACTACTATTGGAACTATCTGCGAATCCTTCTTCCATATTGCCCTCATTTCTGTCTGCAAATCCTGGTATTTTATGACTTTGTGTCGCTCTGTATGTAAGACACTATAGTCACTTGGTGTAGCAATTTAAATGCTCAATGCTACTTTTGTCTTCTCTACTTGGACGACTACATCTGATTTTCTCAAATCTCTTTTTTTAACTGTTGGTAATGGATGATGCCATGTAATATAAACTTCATCATTTTATATAATGCCTTACGGCTCATGTTTTCAGTGTTTTTCAGCTGCTTCTGTATTATAATGTTTGTACAATTCTCAGTGCAACAGTCTTGCCACATTATTATGCCTTTCAGTATACAGTCCTTCTGCCATTAGTATGTCACAACCAGCAACAACATGTGCGACTGTTTCCAATTCTGTTTTACAAAACCTACATTTGTCTGTTTCTCCCACATGTTCAATGGACTTTGTAAACCAATGTGTACATAGTCCATTGTCTTGAGCCATCAATATTAATTCCCGCTTGATGTAGGTGGAGCGATGATCACTGAAAGTGCCTGGGAGTATGCTGGCTAACTTAATTTTTTCAGGGTTGGTCAAGAGTATGCAGTTTAGCATGGATTTTCTTTTCTTTTTTTGGATATTTTGTCAAATCAACTTGGTTGTTGGTTCAGATGAGTGAAATGATAGAGGTTAATATGGGGGCGTTGAGTTAGGCTTGTTAGCGGTCCAGTCTATGTTAAGGTCACCGAACCAGATGGCTTCTTGACTGAAAGTAGATGATAAGTAGTGAAGTATGTTTTTGGTAGTCTTGGCATTTTTGGGGAAGGGGGGATGTAGGAGGCTACAATGGGTATGGATTTCTGATTGTTTAGTTGGAGTTTGGCTATTAGTATATCTTCAATGCTGTGTTATGGAATCCTTGGGAGGTGGGTATGGATTTTTACATTATTGCATTGTTGCCCCCAATATCCCTGAAAACTATTTTCCCTTGAGAACTCATTCAAAGATGTCTTGGAGTTCTTGTCAAAGGTTAAAAGTAATACTTCCATGGGACAAGATAACAGACTAGGCTACATTCTCATCAATGTCTAGTGTGGACTATCAATGCCTGTACTTAAACTGTTAGGCAGTAGACTAACCAATGGGTCTGTGCCTGGTTCCTGGAGAACAGCCTCTGTGACTCATCAACATAAGGGCAGCCCCTCTACAGACACAGGTAATTATGGGCCCACCGGCTTCTCCAGCCTTATATGCAGAGACCTAGAGTGTGTCATCACAGAAGTCATTTATGCAGACATAAGCAACTTAAGCCAAACAGTTTGGTTTTTGAAGGGCAGGTCCCGTCCCCTGAACATAGTAAGCTTCTTTGTAGAAGATACTATGGTTTAAGACAGTGTGTCAATCAATGTATGTTGCTTATCTTGACCTGGCCAAGGTTTTTGATGTGATCCCCTTGTTGGTGTTATTGAGAAATTAGAAAAACTTAATTTAAACCCCCACATTATCCACTGGATTGCAAAATGTCTATCTAACGGGTCCCATGTTGTGAAATCTGCTGGTACCTTCTCTGAATGTAAAACTATAACTCTCCTGTTAAGCACTTATTTTGTAGACATTCAAGCAAATATCCCAGAAGTTTGCTTGACCAAGTTTTCTAATGATTCCAGTCTGGGCCCTGTTATCTCCTCATCAATTGCTACTAAACAGCTCCAGTAAGGGCTGGAATATGCACATATCTGGTGAAACAAAGTCAGTCTCAAGCTAAACGCAAAAAATGCAGCACAGTAGCTCCTATCTCATGTGTTATAACTGGTAGTCTACTTCAGATGGATGTGCTAATATGAGACCTGGATACTTACATGATAGTCAAGTTTCCCCATGGTCAGGAGATCTTTCTGGCTGGCCTGGTTCATTTCCATGGAAATATGTTTGAGATCCAAAGACATCATCCTTCTGCTGAGCTCTTCCCGTAACAGACTTATCTCTGAGTGTAGTGCCCCCTTTGGGTTATAGAAATCAAGGCATATTGCTCAGTTAGAAAGGCCCAAAACATTTCTAACAAAAAGGAGTAAACTACATAGGAAAAAAATGGAATTATGGGAACAGTACATACAATGCAGGAATGAGGTCTAAAAGGCGGCAGGACTTAAATGAGCTATGTGATGTTTGGGTAGATTATAAGTGATGTATAAAGTTTGCAAGTGGGAGTGTGCCAGTATGGTTTGTGATGTAAAATGCTTGATACTAGGATTGTGTTGGTGTGGTTTGTTTTCATTTATATAAATCTATGATTGCCTATGTAGTAAGTGATGGTTTAATAAAGATGTTTCTTGTAAAAAAAAGGCAGGAATTGAATAATTTATGTAATAACGCAATATTGTTTGTTTTCCCTTCATTAGTTTGTGTGTCCGTTGTCCGACGTGCATTACATCGAAAGGACAACAGCAAAAACCCACAACGCCAAGTCACAGAGGTTTAAATGGCTATAATGCAAATGCATTATACCATTCAAGCACATGGACAAATGTCAAAAATGTTTTTCCGTCAAACCATTTTTGACATTTGTCCTCTGAAGTGTTCCTTAATTCTCTTTGTTGAGTCGTGCAAATGCATGATTGCACATACCATTCTCGACAAAATTAAGGTAAACCATATTGACTAGATTATGTGATGTATGGCAGTATATGTAAAATGTAATGTTTGTTATATTAATATAGTTTGATTACTTCTATATGAATGTAAATTTGCCTGCGTCACAAGCGATAATTCAATAAAAGTGTTTGAAGGTAATAAAACTTAAATGCTTTGAATCATTCATCTCTCCCAATATATATACTCAGTTGCCTGTTAGCTGCGCCAAGGTGACGTGTGTCTTATATTTGCAAATACACACAATTTTATCAAATACATCGGTACACACGATTACAGAAAAAAACACTATAAACATTTTTTTTTGGTTTTTTGCATTGTACATATATATTTTCTTGTTTTTTTTTTTTTTTTTTTAACAATTCATTCTAAGATTAAATTGCTCAAATCCACATTCCCTTAAATTTCACTCCACCTACCTAATAATGTTCTGGATGTATTGTTCCCACTAACTCTACTTTGTAATTTGCTACTTCTCCTTTCTAAAGATCATACCTCCAATTATTTTATCTTCTTTACAATATTAAATATGTTAGTTTTCCTATGTTTAGATTTATATTTCCATTTTCTAGTAATTGCTTTTTTTGGCAGCCAATAGCTTTAAACTTTGCAAGTGCTTTGCTATACCTAGGAAATTCAGATCCTGTATCCCAACTCCAAAGAATCATTTATTTAGTTGCAGTCATTCCCTGCCCGAACATTTCAGAGAAAGTACTCTGTAGAACATGTTTTACATCTGCCAACTTGTTATATTCCCAAAAAACATGCACACAATTACCCCTTTCTCTCTCTCATCACGCTTCAGGCAGTTGATAAAAAAAAATCATCTGAAGTCTACTCGGGGTAGAAAATACCTGTGCAAACAGTTCTTTGCAAACGTGTACAACTTTTTGCACTTGGTAGCCATTGAGATGTTTTCCCATTATATAAAGCATTTCTTCTGTTTCTTCCCAATTTTTTTCTAACCTCTTTTAATTGATTCTTATAGTTATTGTGCAATATTTTATATGCCGTATTAATTATCCCTCTTTTAACAGCAGCCACTGATCTAGACTCAACTAAAACTCAACCAGAGATGTTTTTTCCCTCAGCACTCCCCAGTCCCTTTTCCTTTGCCTATACTTTGTCATCAGTGCCTGGGAGGAAAGGCAGTCTCTAAGATGCAGTCCAAACGTCCACCTGGCCTGATCCCACTCTACTACCTTTCCCTGCAGTTATTTGTGCCTCTGCATCTTGCTTTCTGAGCAATGAAAGAGGCAGTCCTATTTGACCTCCTCTGTTTCTTTACAAAACCCAATGGCTCTACAAACACACACTAGGAATCTAAAAGTACACAAGTAAAGAAGACGCACTACAGGAGGAAGTATGTAACTGTGTATCCTCAGCCCATGGGATAAATTACAGCTACTGGTCAAAAGTACTACTTTGACTACCTTTGATGCTAATCTTGATGGCTGAATGGGTGGACACAAATTTACAACAGAGTTATCATGTATGGCTTGATTTGGGATGTGAGTACTATTAAGTACTTGAAAGGGCAGCAAGAAATGTTTAAGTGGGCTTGCTGAGAGGTGTGTATGGCTAGGCATTTTATGGTCCCTGTGATCATTTGCTTATTGTTGTTCCTGTGTTCCTGTTATACAAATGTATTACATTAAAAAAGTGGTCAGTAAATATTATTTATGTCTTAATTCTCTTTCTGATTTACAAATCAAATCTACACCTTTCATATGTGTACCAGGTTTTCTGACTCTGGACCTTTATTTTTTGAACAGGACGAGGAAGAGAATGTAAAATGGGTTGCTTTTTTGAGGTGCCACTTTTTAGTGACGGTTAAGGGGGCGTTTACTTGGAATGTGATACTGTACGGTGAATAATATAATGCATAGCTAACACAGAGACTGGTCATGTTGTCAGTGCTGTATGTTTAAAATTCAAAATATGGTATGAGTATAGTGTGTCTACAGATAACATAGTGGATAATCAGCAAATTGTTTAGGCACTTTAAATTACAGAAAGTAATTAAGGCCACTGATTTGCAGTGATTAAAGTAATGAAATTCTCTTTCGCTACTTGAAATTCCAGGGATTATACTGGTGATTAAGTCTAATTTCCAATATTAAACAATAAGTAAACAAACACAATTGCAGGGTGTACAAGCTTTCAAAGCAGAATATGGACTATGGGCTCATCTAATTTATTTAATTTCCTATCTTTGCAAGAACAATTTAGATTGGTTGACATTCCTGATTTTAAGAATGACATTTCTTTCTTCTGCCTTACTGGTGTTCATTAGGCAAAGCTGTACGTGCACACATGCATTTGATACCATTAAGACTTAAAAATGTGGTTCTAAATCCATTCACTCCCACTGGAGCTATGGAGGTTTGTACTCAACATCTAGTGTTTGCATTTTAAGGTTTTTGAAAAAAATCAAGCTATAATCTATCAGTCATTCACATCTTTAGAACTGTAAGTGATACCAAAGAAGTGTTAATTGCAAATGATTTATCATACGCTAATCTTTCCACTGATAGCATTTATTAGACTCTAGGTCATAAATTGGATTTTATAAGTTATAATACACAGTAAATGTTAACAACATATATCTCCATATCCACTCAAGCTACTCACATTTTACTAATCCCACCATGAACTTTTTTAAGAGACTAAGCAGTTCTGGTTGTCTTGCTTGGTTTTGGAGACATTTACAGAAGTATGAAAGTTCTGTATATGAATACTGTTTAGTGTCTCTTTAGCTGCACAAGATAAACAGCAAGTGTCCAAGCAGCTGTCTTAGACCTTTCAATTGCTTGCATGTAGCATGTTCTTGCAGTTATTTATGTGAATATGAACAGGCAATATTAGATGCCTAAAGGCATCACCAGGGTGATCCTGGAAAAATGCCTGCAGGTGTCGCTGAGGTTTAACAGCTATACACAGTGAAGGACCATGAATATATGGGATGTGATAGCAAACAGTCAAAAACTGAGAACATTTTATTTTCCTAATTGTAACTTGTATTCCTTTTTTTTCCTTCCCAGACTTTTGTCTGAGTTGTCAGCATCAGCTTTCCTATAAAAAAGCTATACTTGACTTAATTCCTTTTGCCAATGTGCTCTAACATTTTATCTGGTTAGGTATTTATTGTATTCTCTGCAGTGCTGTGCCAGTAATAGTACCAAGTGATGGAAGGCTATCCTTAACATGAAGTATTCTGACTACTGTTCATTTGGCTGGCACTGTGCCATAAAAATTACTTTCTTCTTATGCAGGTCAATATTCTTGTCTTTCTTTTCAGATATTTGCACTCCTTACTTATGTTTACACAGCATAAATGTCATTGTGTAAGCATGTACCATACCTGATACCATATCGCTGTTTATACTTGTACCATAGCTAACACTGTATCATTGTGTATGCTTGTACCGTACCTAATACTATGTTATTGTGGATCCTTGTACCATACTTGACACTATATCATTGCATAAACATGTATCATACCTGACACTATATAATTGCGTATACATGTACCATACCTGAAACTATACCGTTATGTATGCCTGTACCATCCCTGGCACTATATCATTGTGTACACATGCACCATCCCTGGCACTATATCACTGTGTATATATCTACCATATCTGACACTGTATCATTGTGTATGACTGTACCATACCTGATACAATATCATTGTGTATTCCTGTACCATACCTAACACTATATCATTGTGTATGCATGTACCGTACCCAACACTTTATGTCATTGTGTACACGTATAACATACCTGACGCTATATCATTGTGTACACATGTACTGTACCTAACACTATATCATTGTGTATGCCTGTATCATACTTGACACTATATCATAGTATACATATGTACTGTAACTGATACTATATCATGGTGTACACATGTAACATACCTGACACTATATCATTGTGTACACATGTAACATACCTGACACTATATCATTGTGTACACATGTACCATACCTAACACTGTATCATTGTGTATGACTGTACCATACCTAACACTATATCATTGTGTATGCCTGTATCGCACTTGATATTATATCATTGTATACACATGTACCATAACTGATACTATCATTGTGTACACATGCACTGTACCTGACACTGTATCACTGTGTATGCTTGTACCATATCTAACACTATATCATTGTGTATGCTTGTACCATACCAGACATTATGTCACTACACATGCTTGTAGCAAATCTAACACTGTATCATTGCGTTATGCCTATACCATACCTGGTACTGTATCATTGTGAACCCATGTACCATACCTGACAATGTATCATCGTGTATGCTTGTACCATACCCAATGCAAAATCATTGTGTATGCTTGCACCATACTAGACACTATATAATTGAGTATGCTTGTAGTATACCTAACACTGTATCATTGTGTAAGCCTGTACCATATATGACACTATATGATTATGTATACCTGTTCCATACCTGACTCTGTATCATTGTGTATGCTTATACCATATCTAGCACTGTATCACTGCACATGCCTGCACAACATCTAATAGTATATCATTGTGTATGCTTGTACAATTCCTGACACTATATCATTGTGTATGCCTGTACCATAACTGAATCCAGATCATTGTATACACATGTACCATATTTTAAGTATATCATTGTGTTCACATGTATCATACTTGATACTACATCATTGTGCATGTATGCACAATACCTGACACTATATCATTGTGTACATGTGTACCATAACTAAAACTGTATCATTGTATATGCATGTACCATACCTTTCAGTGTTCTTTTGTGTAATCATACAAAATATCTGATACTATATTATTGAGTATGCATGTACCAGCCCTGGCACTATATCATTGTGTATACATGTACCAACCCTGAGATATATCCCTAGGTGTGCATGCACCACACTTGGCACTATAGCGTTGTGTGTGCATGTACTGTACCTGACACTATGTCAGTTTGTATGCATGTACCATACCTGACACTATAGCATTGTGTTCACAAGTACCATGCCTAACACGACAGTATTATCCAGCTATTGGTCTCTATAGAAAATACTGTTTGTATGTTGCCTATTTATAAAGACAGGATACCATCTGTAGAAAAAGAGTTGAACTCCAGATTCTGTGTGCGCTTATTTTCTGTCTCTGAAGAATGCCCATTAACTGGAAACAAAGTTTGCTTGCATAACAAAAGGTATGGCATGGCTGGCAACCTTAGTTTAACAGACCCCGAACAGGTTCTTGCAAGTTTTTTTATTTTTTTGTAGAGTGAATGACAACACAACACAGACAAAATGTACATAAGCACACACACACAAAATCACAGAAAAAATGTGGCATGTTTGATCATTAAAGGTTTTGCTTAGTGGGGTCTATATCACATTATCGCCTTTTCAAAATATGGAATGGCTACAATGTTGAAAATGCCGCTCAGTGAAATGTTTTTTGTGAGATCGTGGTACAGTGAGGATCGGAAAATTTGCCCTTTCCTCACTGTAGTGCGATCTTGGAGTTGGTATATGTAAATAGCGAAGGGGTGGGGGGGGCGCAGTCCCCCCACTAAGAACGCTTTTGCTGAAAGGCATTTTCAATACTGTAGCCATTTGATATTATTAAAATGCGATAATGTCATATAGACGCTCTTAGTGGCAGTGATGTCTACTCCACTTTTTTCATCACTGAATGCAAGTTAGCTAATGGGTATCATTGTTCTTTCATGAAACCAGCACTTGCTTTTGGCTGACATTCTTTTGTTATCGCTGCTCTGATTATGAGCAGTTGTCCCCATTCTCAGTACATATGCTGTTGCATACAACAGAGTTCTTTGAGGAACTGGCACAATGTTGTTCCCATTTTCCGTGATACCAGTACTGTATACAAATTGTGACATCATTAGTAACCATACAGATGAGTACTTCCCGTGTGATTAGAGACATTTCCCCACACTGCGTGCTTGACACCAGTCACACACAGGGAGAATCGAGAATTAATATATTGGTTTCCAAATGAAACAGATTTTCACACTATACCTGCTTCACATGCTGTCAGTGTATATGAGAAATGAAATGCAAAAGGAAACTTTGGAAATATATACTAAATGTAATTTTGCATTAACAGTGCCTCCAGTAGTTCAGCCAAAGTAAAGCTATATTAAATT
This sequence comes from Protopterus annectens, assembly GCF_019279795.1. Lineage (NCBI taxonomy): Eukaryota > Metazoa > Chordata > Ceratodontiformes > Protopteridae > Protopterus > Protopterus annectens. The sequence goes on from NC_056729.1 coordinate 906,726,257, forward strand.
AATTTATTAGTTACTCATTTGTGTTGCAAGTAATATTTGCACATACTAGATCGAGTAAACTATTTTAACTTTTGCCATGAACAGATGAATTAATAAAAACAAAGTCAGCCTGCATAACAAAATGGGAAAACCATTTGTTTTCCACGTTGTGAATATTGCAGCTTCAAGTGCCTTATGGGTTATCACTCAACTTAATGACCTCATACCAGTTGATGGCAGCGACATGACAGAAATAATAATTAAACCTGACATAAAATGAGATTTATTGTAAATTATTTGTATTGATATGCTTCCACAAATTCTTACAGTCACTTTTTCATCTTGAGCATCAGCAAGGTGGTAAACCAAAAAAGCATATTTACTAGAAAAATGGGAAGTTTTCTGAAACGTAGAATATCTGTTACGACAGCCTACAGTAAAAATCACGCATGCTTCATAAAACACTGTGTGTGATAGATATCACTTGCACCATTAAGAAGTAAATGACAAAGGATGTAATTTCAGTTATAGCATGCAATATTAATCAAATGCCTCCAAAGCTTCTTACTGGTGGGAACTGTGACAACCTGACATTGAAGAATTATAGATGTGAGACATCCATCTTAATCAGATTTGGAAAAATCAACTCATCCGTATGTAGTACTTTTGTCTTTTCCACATGTTTTTCCATGTTTTGGCTTACTGTTTTAGAATGTTTCAAAATAGAGAGCAATCAATAAAGAATTGATGTTTTCCTGTATTATATATACTGGGCTATATTTAGATAAAGGCATAGTGTTAAGATGTAATGCAGTACAAACACTGGAAGCTGTTAGTTGTTTAGAAGTGCCCTTCGTCGGTTGTCTTGATGAGGTTGTAAGAGGTTGGTTTGCTGACGGAATAATACACATACTCAATGCAAAGCGACAACATAATTATTTATTTTATTATTTTATTTTATTTTATATTTGTTGACTGGGCTAGTCCAACTGGATATATGTCCATTTTCAGTGGAGGCCCGGGGAGAAAAGCTCCAACATAGATGAAAAAAAAAACATAAACATAACATAAGAACAATATATTTGTTATCCTATTGAAGGTGAGAGTAGTAGGCATCAGCTTTTTAGTCTGGGTTGGTACAAGGGCAAAGCCGGCGAGTCTTGAGGTATGTTTTAATTTGCTTTTTAAAAAGTGGTGTAGAGGAGAGGGAGGTTAGGTCACTATGGAACTGGTTCCAGGTTTTCCCTACTGTGTTGGAGAATAGAGAGTCCCCAGCCCTGTTATTGGATTTTGTGGTGGATACTAGAAGTTTCCTTGATGAGCGTAGGGTTTTAAGATTATTGTAGGGGGTGATGAGGGTAGTTAGTGTAGGAGTATTGCTAGGATGATGAAGGGTCTTATGGGCGGAAATAAGTTGGTAAAGAGAAGCTGATTAGGTAGTTCCAGCCATCCTAGCTATTTGAGATTCTGACAGTGGTGGGTTCTAAATGGGTGTCCAGTGGCAAATCTGGCAGTGTTATTGTAGGAGGTATTAAGCTTGTTGAGGTTGTTTTTCGATAGGTTAGTATAAATGGGAGAGGCGTAGAGGAGGGTAGAGATAAGATGGGTATGGGCAATCATAGTTCTAGCTTTTGGAGTAAGAAACTGTTTAGCCTATAGAGAGAGCTTAGTGTTCTGTTCACTGACTTTATTGTAGTATTGATATGGGTATCAAAGGTGAGGTTGTCGTCTATAGTTACCCCTAAGAGTTTGGTGGTAGGGTCGGGAGATATGACAGTGCCATTGTTTGATGTTACTGTGAGGTGGAGGGGGGAGGACTTTTGTGTAGGTGTAAAGAGCAATAGTTTGTTTTTTGGGGGTTTAGGAGGAGGCAGCGTTGGCGGAACCAATTCTAAACTATGTTAAATGTTGCTTGGGTGAGGGGCTGCAGTTCAGAAATGGATGAAGCGGAGCATATTAATGTTGAGTCATCTGCATATTGTATGCAGGTGGCTTGAGGAGTATTCATGTTTAGATCATTGATAAAGAGTGAAAATAGGAGAGGGCCCAAGATGGAGCCTTGAGGGATGCCCAAGGTAACATGAAGAAGGGTGGATAGGTTATTCTTATAATTAAAATAAGTTCAGGTAATAAAACTGGAACTGTAGGAGCTGTGAAGCAGCCATTGATAAAATCTGTTTACTTACTGTAATCTAGTTGCACAAATGCACTTTTAAAAGTTTATAGAGTACCGATTGGTCTTGTTAGAACTGAAAAATCAAGCAGTGTAATTTTGTGATAACATTCCATCATCTGTATTAAGAAAACAGTTAGTGAGCAGGTTTCATCTCTGTCAAGACAGCAGGTAATAGGTTCATTTTATATAAGCTGTGAAACAGTCAGTAAAAAGTGAAATAGGAATTACTGTGGACTAAACACTATAGCAAAAGTTTAATCCCAATACAAAACAAATTTCTTTTTGACCACAGACAATGCAATATGAAAAATATTATGCTTGTTAGCTAATTAAAAATATCTCTTGCACTTTGATTTTGAAGTAATTTAAATTAACTGCCAACTGTGTGAGCCAGTAACTGTGGGGTCAAGTCTCACACTGTATTATACCCTGATTTGGTAAACCTGACTCTTGCAAGTATCTTAAGCAATATTCCAATGTCCTGTGCAACTTGGCCCTGGAAACAAGTAATTTATATCACTGTTGTTATGGCTCTTAAAGAAGAAGCAACAACACAAAAGTGAGGCAAGAAACAAGATTTGAATTGGAGGCCTAATATCTGGCCCAGAATCCACACTATTGTGTCCATGTGACCCAGACCACCAACCATGTGTCATTGACCAGTATGTGTGGGGGACACAATGAGCTGTGATTTTGAAACTAGACAGACAGAGCTCATTTGTTTCTTGTCTGCTTTGTTCTGGGGTGCTTTTCACCATCTGCCAACATCAGTTTACATTTTCTAACCCAGAAACAATTTTCAGTATAGTTGTGTATTGTAAATGTCCCAAAACACTTTAATTCATGTTATTTGTGAAACAGCCCTAACTTTGTTTCTGGCATGATCAACCACAGTCCATCTATACTGCATTGGCCTGTTATGTAGTAGTACTGTTAATGTTTTCGCTGTTTAAGATGTCACGGTTCTGGTAGCTTAAACCACTTGTGTCCTGTAGCACAACCTTTAAGTTTCCCCCATTTCTCTGTTTCAGCATGTGCTTCTTTTGTTGTATGTATTAAGTGTTATCCATGTTGATTCAGTTTATGTATAAGTACTTGATTTCATTAATTCAGTATCTTACAGTTCCCAGCATCTTGGCCACAGTAAAGAAATGCAGCTTCACCTTCCTTGCCTTGAAGTTCCACTGCAGACTCTTGTGATCTGTCTAAGATGTAACACGTTTATTATGGGCCAAACATGAAAGGGACGTATATCTGTCTGGATCTTTGTCAAGGCCTTTAACACTATCCCACATGCTGGGATTATTATTTTTTTCCCTGTTCCCCATAGGGCCTAAGCTGGTGATTGCTTGATCTGCACTTAGTTGACCCATTCATTTTGGGCAGATGGGAGCTGAGCAGTCCTAAGGTAGGAGAGAGCCCTACATTGCATATATTCCTGCCCACTATCAGCACTCTGTTCTCCAGTTAGAGGTGGGTGGTATGGAGTGGACTGACTTACTAGTTATGTGGGGTGGCCCGCCCTGTTCCTCTGGGAGCACCTCCCCCCCACCTAAAGTAAGACGTTGTCCTGTTCGATTCTCAGCTAAAGCATATACTGTGTGGAGACATGAGTGAATGGGCGTACCTTCGTTGAAGGTTGTGCATCAGGGCCGGCAACTCGGCATGTAAAAATCTACTGCCAATCATTAGCGGACCGGAGTTCCGCTGTGGCGACCCCTAACCAGGAAAAGCTGAAAGACACAACAACAACAACAACTAGGTGTCACCCATGAGGCAAGCCAGAGCCACCTCCTTCCTCCTAGAATGGGCAATCCAGCAGTGACGGTTCACTCCCATCCTCCTTGGCCAGCCCTTACATACACATGAGTTGCTAACTCATCTCTGAATGCCTGCAGTATAGTCTGAGGTTTATCCATCTATGTCACACAACTGAATCTCATGCTGGGATTGTTGACAAGCTGTCCTACATCAATATTAATCCATACATAGTCTGCTGGATAGGTAGCAGGCTGTTTAACAGAACTCTTACATTAAAGTTAAGGGAGTGTTTCCTCTAGACAGAAAATCATCAGCAGCCGACGCCGTGTCCCACACTGATATGTTTTGGGCCCCATCCTCTTTGGTATATACTTCTGTAGCATGAAGCTGACTAGTGGACTGTGGCTAACATGTCTGCTGATTATTGCAGTCTAGGGGCAGATATCAAATCCCATTCTGATACTCAAATTCTTCGGCAAGAGCTGGACTAAGCAAATGATTAGTGTGTTAAATCTGAGCTAGCCCTCAGTTCCAAGAAATGCAGTATATTTTCTTGTGTAAAATCTAGTATTGCTTCCACTTACCTACTTAAGTTTGACACAGTCCTCAAGGACTTGGGCCCCTTTGCTGATAACAGACTCCCACCTCTGTGTGGAGGCTAGAAAACACGTTTGCACACACAGCCTATCCTTCATAGCATTTCCTCAAGATCCAAAGAAGATATAACACCACATTGTTCCTTCCTTATTACACCCATCATTGAATACAATGACCTCTTTTGGCATACCCCTGATTAGCATTTAAATCAACTGAGGATTTCACCAAAAAGATTTTAGACCTTGGTACCATTTGTTACCTTGCGTAGATTAAAAGCTCTGTTTCTGTAGTCAGCGACATACAGAATCCTGTGGGATCATCTTTGCTTAGTCTTTTGCTGCATAAATGACCCGGCACTCTGAGATCCTTCACCTAAATTGAGACAGAGGTACAGCAAATACCCACCTAAACCTGTACTTTCACATCAACAACAGCAGATGGTTTGATCCGATACCTAATTCAGTGAATCCCTCATTTCTCAAATAGGCTGACACCTAGCAGCCAAAGTACATCCCTAGCAACCTTTAAAACCAGTCTGAATGACTGTATGCATGATTACAGTTTATTACCAGAATATATGCTCAATGGGGGGCATTTCAAATATCCCACAAGTATCTGGTGACATGTTTTAGCTTATCAATGGTCTCCTGGGCTTTAAGCCTAGTAAGAGCCTATGTATGTCAAAGTAACCTATAGGAAACAAGGTAATGACAACTGCTGAACATTTTCAAGTACTTAAATCTTTCCAATCTTCCATTTTCCTCTGTTTTTTAAACAAATATATTTTATAAACATTTTCCCTACAAAGCAGCAGAAATACTGATTTTTTCTACTAGAAATCTTGATACCTTTTCAGTTTTCTTGCAACTTATTCAAATGTATTTTTGAAAATCCGAGTGGTGAAGAGACAGTATTCCATGCATTTGTTTTGGGTCCATCCATCCATCCACAACTCCTTTTCCCATTTTTGTACATGGGGTTAGGGATTCATTCAAAAGTGACACTCATCAAGAGCTAAGGTTTTCATCACTGGGTGGCTAGCCCTGCTGTGGTTGTTTCTCCATAACACACATTCACTCACATCTATGGCTAATTTAGGGTGTGCAATCCACCTACTTCATGTCTTTGAAATGTGGGAGGACACCACAGCATCCAGAGGAAACCCATGTGAAGACAGGGAGAGCATACAGACTCTGCACAGAAGGCACCCCAGCTGAGAATCAAACTGGGGAACCTCTTGTTGTGAAGCAACAACACCATGCACTGCACCACTGTGCCATCCCCGTTCTCATTAGTCATTTCTGACTAAGGTAAGAAGCAGTAACGTCATTCTGTATTATTTGGTACTGCTTAAGACAAGCAGGACCTGCAGAAATAACTGCATGCTTCCAGATAAAAACAGCAGGTTCCTGTTAAGTGAAGTTAAGACATTTCTTTAGGTTTCACTCAATTGGTACTCCTGGGAAATTAAACATGTCTGTACTGGGTAGCTTATTTCTAGCTTATTACCTTAAAAACTAGTTTATATTGTCGCGTGGTATGTTATTCATGGTGGAAAGACCAGAAGATTGTTGTTATCATTTAAATAGTTTGTCAGTAATAATAATGTTAGAATTATTATGTTCACATTGTTTATATCATCCTCTCGGGACTATGTATTTTTGTTGTAAATATCATTAGGCTGAAGTAATGCCTGTGTACTCCTTATGAAAACGCTTTTTTGCTTCTGTACACTTAGAGCATATGCATGAGTAACCCTAATGGCATGTAGTTACTTTCAGTGAGGTCTTAAGGCCTGCTTGAAGCACCTTCTTATGCACAACATTGCATAATTTGCATTTCAATTTAAAATGTCACGAATGTATGTTATTATTATTATTGTTATGACTGTCCCTTCTAAAAATGCCTTCCTGCTTAAAAAAAAGGTGGTCTGTTTCTGCTCTGCCTTTTTATCAGTTAATTTTCTTAAGTGATTGTTGCCAGCTGTTGTTGTACTCCAAGCTATTAGGCTGCCTTCTGCACATTGTAGGCTGCCAGCTGCCCCTAGGGATGAAGCTGTGCTTCACCACCTTAAGCATTTACTAATATATCAATTTTCCAGTGCAGGAATATTGTAAAAGCTGAAACATAGTCCTGTCCTATTGCTGCTTCAGAGACACATTACTTGTGATGCGTAGAATTCTTCACAATTGCTTAACAATTGTAATAATTTATTATGGGTCCAGCTGTCAAAAGAGTGTATGGTAAAAAGTATAACAGCAGAACAACTGGTAGTAAAAGAAGAGATACAGAGTCCAGAAGGCTGTCTGTTGAAAAAGAAATAAATGGATCAAGTCATCAGTATTTGACCTACATTGGACTGAAAGTATATTTTTGACATAGTGACTAATTTTTTTTGTGACAATCCAATTAATTTAATCACTGAAATAAGTCAGGATGTCGGCGGAACATACAGCTGTTTCTTTACTTGTGATGCAATGTGTTTTTGGATGTCACAGAACTGATGTCAGTACTCTGATCAAAGCTTTACACCCATGACATTGCTTACAACATGACAAGGAATGGGAAAGCTGTTCACCTCCTGTACTGGGGGTTACATCGGTCACTAGTTCTGGAAGTGTTTTTGATGCTGTAATCAAAATGTGTTACATTCTGTTAAATGTCCATGAGGCAACATCTGCTTCATGAAGTGACCTTCAGCTCATGTACTCATCATCTGTTCACGGATGGCGGTGCATGGTCTTTATAATGGAAGAGCAATAGACTTTATTTTACTAGCAATGCTGAACAGACAGGCCATGCTAATTTACATAAGGTTAAAGCAAAGATAAACAAATCCTTTTGAATGACTGTTCCTTGTCTCCTGATGAACTTAACATTTTTGCTTTACCAGCTTGTTTCATTTCTTTGTTTACTCACATAACACAAACACCTTAGATATTTGTTGTACTCTTGCACTGTTTTTTTCCTGAACATTCTAAGGAGCAGTTTTAGTATTAGTACACCTTTCTCAGTTAATTTAATTTGAACCAGTCTGGTTGAGAATGCCAACATAATGCAGATGTACCACTGTAAGTATAAAACAGATAGACATTTAAAATATATTGTTGGAAAATAAGTCAAGTATTTAACAAGTAAGGAAGCAGTGGAGTTCTGTGTAGGCACACCTGTGTGCAGCTTAGTTACACTTATTTCCTCCTAGGGTTGAATGCTTGTTCAATGAATTCTTTCTTTTAAACTGAAAAAGAAATCATGCTAGGAAATTCAGTTACATGTTGATTTAACAGTGCACATCTTAGATTGTCACAGCTTGACTGTTGTTTGCAGATGCATAATGCAAAAAGAATTTGCATAATGAGGACTTCTGGTTGTTTACAAACCTCAGTTACCTTCAAGCAGCCAATCATCTTCTTTCATTTGGGCCACAGTATGTGATCAAGACTGGCTGATGGCTAATAAGTTTGTCTACATAAAAATTAATATCTCACATGAGAGGAAAGACACACACACACACACACACACACACACACAGTCTGTTTTGTGTGCCAAGGTCCTACACACACATGTGCAACAGGTTGTGTCACCTGCACCCTCACAATGTATACCATCAAATATTTAACCTGCAGCAATATTACCTTAACCAATAAGATATAGTATTGATGACATACCAACTGCAAACACAAACAACAATTGATATACTTTTTCCCTCATGTTTAATATGGACTAGCTGAAGCAATGTGTAACAAATCCATTTAGATGACAGAATTTTAATAGTTGCTTGTATCTGAACGTACGTGAAACCCTGAGGAATCAATGTATAATGAACCATTAGGGTTAGAAACCGTCCAGGCTTTCCCTGCCTGTGCCTTTGCATCTGAGTTTATCTTCTACATTTTAGGTATTACATGAATCTTCTGCTTTAAGCTTATCACCACTAAATGGAATTATTGCTACAAACTTAGAACAGTATACTGGAATTACAAAATAAAACCAAAAGTATCCAAAATGTGCACTCTTTGCGGAAAACAAAATCAACATGCCCATTACAAATTCAGCATATTAGAACAGAAAGAATTCCAACGGCTAAAATGTACTTAAGTGACCCTACCATCTATTCAGATGTACTTCAACTCCACTACAAGACTTCTAAAAACTAAAGACAGAATGCAAGGAAATAGCAGAAACATTCTTTTAATTCATGGGCACTTAAAATTTATTTCTCCCTGACCTACCGCACACTGATATACTTGGAGGGCAAGCAAATTAATACAAATCAGGAATATTATAACCTACAATTTCATGGAAGTTCTGCAAAATTAATTTCTGCAAGCCGCTAAGCAGGCAATTTAAATTGCATTGAAAAACACACACACAAACACACACACACACACACACACACACACACACACACACACACACACACACACACACACACACACACACATTTCCTACAGAAGTAAACTGTTCTGTGGTAGACAAGAATATAATATTCTTAAGGGAAAAAGCTCCATGGCATACCTCACAACATGTTAGCTCATGAAATGGAGATTTCAGTCATTATTTAGGGAATTCAGTCATCAAAGGTTTAACATAAAACAATGTATTTTATGAAAAATAGACTAAAAATATGACATCTGAACATGCTGTAGAAATGTAGACACTTTAGAGGTACACTGCACAGACCATTTATACTCTACACAGAAGGTGACACCACAGTCCTTAAGGAAAAAATAATAGCGGAGATAGCAATGTACACCCAGAGACAGAGCACATATCTTGTATACTCCAGACTGTCAAAAGCCATTGAGGAGTACTACATTCTTTTTATACAATGACATTATTTACAAAAGGTAAGACTATTTTTCTTAAACACTGGCATTGTTTATTAGCAGTAATCTACTCCTATATGTGAGTAATGTGGGATTTACCCACTGTTGGCTTTGTTTAATCACTCAGGCTTCACCCTCATGATCAAATCAGTTATATGAAATTAAAATGTTACAAGGGAGATAGCAGAGAAATTGTCTGTGTACAGACTGATTTATGTTTCTTATTCGTAAGTATCCAAATGAAAGAGTTGAACTGACATATAGCATTATTAGAGTAATAATCTAATCAAAAGTTGGTGAAGAGTGTGATGCTGATTTGGTATTTACAATTTGTACAACTGCTTTATGAAAAAATAGTGGGGGAGGGAAATGGAGGGATAAGAACTGTAAGGGTGAAAGGTGATGGAAGGGTTAAACAGGGCAGTGTGAAAGAAGGGAAGAGAGATTAGAACTGGTGTGGGATGAAACTTAAAGCAAGGAAATATAGATGGGGGGGTTATTTGAAGTGTGCAAGGAAAGGCATATCGGTTGTAATCATGGCTTTAAAGAGGTCAGTAATGTTCCAAACCCTATCTGATTTACAAAGTAACTCCATTTTAAGGTGCCACATAAGACAATGAGACAATGACTTTATTGCCACGTTGCATTACATTATAAAAGTTTCTATGTCTTTGCAAAATATTGCATCAGGTGAAGGTTGGTAATTGAAGCAACTAGGTAAATATTAACTTCACAGTAAGCAGAACAGGTGAAAAACAATCACACGTTGCCTACTCTGCCCTCTTCTCTCATTGTGGTAGATAAACTTGCTTGATATTTTTTGGATTAATGTTACATTTCTCTTAGAACAGTACTGTGTTGTTGGTAGTGGAGATTATTTAATGAGGTTCACAGAAGTGAGCAGATTATTTTTTCATAATCCAGATGTTAAGCACATAATTTGAGACTTCAAATTTTTTTGCTGAATCTCAGATTGTACAAACACTAAATACATTGTAGCCTGAAGTATGCTTAGATAAATTCAAGCTTTTTTACAGATGTTTGACCATGGGTTCATATGTCCGTAGGTCTGTACTAGAATAATGACTTCTGGGGACTTTTTATGCCTAGTCTTGCATCCCACATCTCTGACAAGTTCTGATACCATCGGGAGATGTAAGCAGGGGCTTGGGAGATGAAGCATTTGCAAGCAGGAGCCTGTGAGATTAACCATTTACAAGCTGCCTGTGTCCATTAGAGATATAGGTGCCAAATGGGTGTGAATTTCTGGTTTTCCATCACGTTGACTAAGTTAGAGCTGAAGCTGGTTAGAGATGAACTGTGCTTCGCATGGATGGATGGAGACACTGTTCCAGAGAAGGGATACTCTTGCAATACATACCTCTCTCCCTCTCCAGCAGGCCTTATTCATGGACAGTTCTGATGCTGTTTGTTTTGTGGATATGCAGGAGGTTCATCAGACTGGTGTCAGACGGTGCCATGTATGCCAGGCATGTATCTCCCCTCAATAGTTTGCAGGAGACAGAATACAGGGGTAGGGTTTTGAGGTGGACCGCATTGGACATGTTATTTACGCCTTTTATTCTTTTAATGAGGAACCAATTGTCTGATGTGTCTTACTACGTACATAAAAAGGGGCATTTACCCAAATGATAGGTCAAATAAATGCTGACTGAGTACAGTGGAACAGCAACCTCATTGGACTTAGATGCCATGCTTTTGTTTATAAGTTGCAGAACATAGAGTAATTTCCTCACTTCTGCAGACATATAACAGATGAAGGTTAGATTGCTTTCTATGTGTGTCCCCAAATCGCTGACTACTGGGTTGACTCTTTGGGGTGTGTTGTCAATATGGTAGCTACCAAGTGGTTGACTTTCCAAAGGATGCTGTTATGCATTTCCTGGCATGGTAGTATCATTCAGGATGTTATTATGCATTTCTTGGCATTTAGTTTTAGTCCATGGCTCTGACACCAGTTATTTGTCTGTGTCATCCCTTCTGGGAAAATGTTAGTGCTGCTGAGGGATTCTATGACTGCTCCTGATTTGCAATCCTTTGCAATTTTGGTCAGCCAGAGGCCCTTACCATAATTTGGATTCAGTGGAGATCCATGTGGTATTTATGTTGTTATGACTGATGAAATATTATAGCACGACTGAATGGGACCCCTATCATTTGATCAGTGTAAGTGAATGTAATATCATGTCTTAATTTCTGAAGGGTTTCAAATTAAACTACATTTGCACAGAGACTTTTTATAATTGAAGGAGGCATGAAAGATCAGTATTTGCTGTAAGGGAATTGTTGTTTTATACAAATCAGTTTCATGGTTTACATTTTGCTGGTTGTCTATTTCCATTAATACTGCTCCACATCTTTGCTTCTGTAGCCTTTGTACGACTGATTTATGTGTGCATGTTTTTATGTTTTTCATTATTTCTGAGCTACATCTTCTTAATTTGCTGACACTTTTAAGAAAAAACATTTAAACCTTTTAGAAGTGATTGTGAGCATACCTCTCAAATGTACAGATTTTTGCAGAATGTCCAGATTTTTACCTCATATTTTTGGTGTGTTCCTCCTAAAGTCTGCACCTTTCTGGTAAATAGCTGAGGATTGAAGTAATTAAATAATGACAAATATTTGAGTTTAAGACTCCACATCCTTCAGAAAATTCATGCTAATGCAAAACCTATTATTCTATCAACTTTCTAAGTTTGTAAGAGCAATATTTAAAATCTGTCCCTATTTGTCCCCCCATCATTTTAGGCTTTGTCCAGATTTTGTGATCTAAGAGTTTGAGAGGTGTGATTGTGAGGGGTTTGTCTTCTTTTCTGATCTGTATATTTTTTTGGCTTACGTACTATTGTATTTATTAAGCTGTTAACACTACTACTTTTTCTTACCTTTGATGATTTTCTTCCAATTTTTATTTATGTTGGTTTACTTTAATATGCTAAATAAGGTGGTGAAACCATTTTTGAAAAAGTCTGAGAAGGGATGTAAGGTAGGGGATTAGCAGAGTAAAAGGAGCAAGGAAGCATCCATTCAGGAATATTAGCATTCTCGTATATATGTTTTCATAGTTCCTTCAACCATGCTACAAACTGAATATGTTTCCACTGCTGGAATTTGTTTATACTATGTGCAGTTTTAATTAAAACCAAAATAATACATTTTATTTTGCTTGAATTAAACTGGTGAGTAAACTTTTGCTTGAGACGCTTTCAGGCATAATCTTGGCCACAATGGTATCAATATGTTTTCTTCTTGGTAATTATTATTCACTGTACCATTATGTACACTATTCAATTTCTGGCTCCCTTTAAACTTCACTTCTCCTCATTCTCCTGGATATTTGCCTACATGTGGTAATCCCACAGATTACATTTATTTTGCTCTTTCCGTTTTATAAATATCCCACCTCCATTTATTTTATCTCATTTACAATATTCAGTACTTACATTACAGCTGGTTTATATTCTAATTTCCATTTTCTAGTAATTGTTGTTTTGGAAGGAAATGACATTATACTTAGTAAGGCCTTACTATATCTGGGCAATTTAGATTATATGTCCCAGTTTAAAAGAATCATTTCCTTAGCTATAAAGATTTGCTCCCACAACAGTTCTGAAAAAAAAAAACACTCTGTAGGGAAGTCTTAAAATCTGCCATCTTGTTACATTCCCAAAATAACATGTTCCCAACTACCTTCCTTTCACTTTTCCGTCATACCTGGCTTTTGCTGTCTACCTGAGTAAAACTTCTCTGAGGTCTTCTCGGGGTATAGTAATACTTATGCAAACACACCAAAACTTCTAAGACTTCTAGACTTTGTTGCATTCCTGGGAACCATACAGATATTCTCCCTTTGTTAATTTATAAAATGTCTTTCTAGTCAATAGCTGGTATTTGGACTCAAACTAAATGCCAAAAAGTACAACATTGTAGCATTTGGTAAGCATTCTCTAGCTCCAGCTTGTAACATAAATAAACCACCACCTCGAAATGAAAAGGTCATTACAGACTTGGGGACTTGGTTGGGCAGTTCCCTCATGTTACACCATCTCATTGCAACAGTAGTTAGAAAATCCTTTTACCTTGTACAGCTCGTAACAGAAGGTATTTCTTCCAGATGTAAAGAAGTTCTTGCTTCCTTGTATTCTGCACTGATTTAACATCACTGAGTCACTGAGTACAGCACTGCCTTGAGTCACTGAGTACAACACTGTCTTTAGGATGTACATTCATAAACACATCAAGCAACTTGAAAAGCCCAAAGTTTGTAACTAAAAAGAATGTGGGCTTAAAATATCTAACTACGAAGAAAAGCAATAGGCGTTTTCCCTGTAATCAGCTCATATAGATTCCTTAGCGGAGCCATGTGCTTTGCTTATAGCACTATGAGGGATCCAGTAGTCCTAGAACTTTTATACCCCCATAAGTTAGACAGTACAGCTAACACTAGGGCCAGACATCTAAAGCTGTTTGAACAAGTAAATAAGGCAAGATGAAGAATCAGATTTGTCATGCAGCACCTACATCTTCTCTAAAACAGACTCCTTTTCCAAATTAAGCAGTGCAGAAAGTGCCTTTTGAAAAGAGCTGGACACCTGCATGGGTTTTCATAAATTCACTCCTGGTATGACTGGCCCACTCTCCTTGAAAAGAGAGGCAGGGCCTAAGGGTGTGGTACCTGGCAAGGCTGAAATGGCTCAGGTGGCTTGTAACTCCTATGATATTGGATTTTTTACCGTCTTGTAAACAGACTTTTATTGACATATGTTTGGTTCGGGTCTATATTAGAACATTGAAGTTTCACAACTTCAAATGTTCTAATATCGACCCCTATTCAGCGAACGCTGAAAATAGTGAAGCTGCCGAACACCAAATTTCTTCCTAGGGAAAGAATTCGGTTGGCCATTCCTGTGGTGTCTCTATGTTCAGCACTGTGGTGGAAAGTTACGGGTCGGGATCAGGTAAGTGTGCGATTGTGTGGATGTGAGGGTTAGGGCATGGGGGTAGGTGAGTTAGGGTTTGGGCGCAGGTCAGGTAAGTGTGTGATTGTGTGGATGTGAGGGTTAGGGCGGGGTAGGTGAGTTAGGGTTAGGGCGCAGGTGAGGTGAGTGTGCGATAGTGACATACCTTAGGGTTAGGGTTTGGGTTAAGGTAAGTGGATAGCTAGTGGTGTGTGTACAGTTTAGTGTAGGGTTAGATGTAGGATTTTAGGTGTATGTGTGTGGATTGCTGTTTGTTTGGTGTGTTTGTGTTGTGTATATGTATGTCGGAACAGTGTATTTTTTTCCCTGGGAAAAAAATTTGTTTTGTTCTGCATGTTCGATATTGTCAGCGTTCTCTGAATAGGGGTTGATATTAAAACATTCGACATTTTAAAAAGTCGATGTTCTAATATAGACCTGTTTGGTTCATCTACAAGTGGTACCTAAATATATGACTTTTGTAATGTGCAAAAAATGTCTTGGTTGCAGGAATCCATATGTATAATGGTTCAGACAGAAGTGTCTCTTAAAAAACACAAGGTGCTTTATAGTTAGAAACCATCTTCTGCTAACCATTTTTATATATACTCAATAGGCAATAAATATATACATTTCAAAACTACTTCTGATGAGAGGCATTTTAGTTTAGAAACGTCTCAACAAAATTCAAGATTGTATATTTAAAAATCTAGACTAATATAGAAACGGTCAGTCGCGGAACATTTTCATGGCTTCTTCACAGTCAGCCTCTTTATCTTATATTTGACAGGGCCTTAGCTTTAATTTGAGAAAGACCAGGTACAAAAAATTTGCATATAAAAGCAGCTTGTTCCAAAAGTAATTTATATTTCACACTGGCTTATCGGGGTCCTCATCAAGTGCAAGCTAAGAAAATGTATTTTGTCATGCTCACTCTGATACATAACCTGGCTGGGTAACCATATGTCACTGCTGCTTTGTGACTTGGAGCTATAACAGGGAAAGTAGCCTACCAGTACTTGTCACTGACAAAGCCTGCACATCAGTGTCAGACTCATACCTGTCCAAATAACTTGCATATTTCCTAGCAGACTTTTCAGACCTCACTCACTGACAAAGCCTGCACAGTCAGTATCTGACACACCTGTCCAAATGACATACTTTTCCTAACAGACTCTTCAAACCTCACACACTGGCAAAGCCTGCACAGTCAGTATCAGACTCACACCTGTCCAAATAACTCATGTTTCCTAGCAGACTCTTCATACCTCACACACTGACAAAGCCTGCACAGTCAGTGTCAGACTCACACCTGTCCAAATAACTCATACGTTTCCTAGCAGACTCTTCAGACCTTGGACTGCATCTGGCTCCTCCATCATAGCCATCTTGTTATGTTTTTCCTCAAAGAAAGAAAAACAAAGAGTAACAGAATAAAATTTAAAAATAATCCAGGATTTAAAAAACAGAAACAAGGGGAAACCAATGGTTATTGAAGTAACACATATAAAGAGCACATTGTAAATTAAAAATGTTTAAAATCCCTAGGAAGAAATATGAAAGAAATACAAACCATCAGCACAGACACACATACACATCCACACCAATTATTTTTGGCCTTGCTGAAGTCTGGATCCACTTTGTGATGTCTATCTAACTGTACATTCACCCTCAACAAAGCTACACCGACTGAATTTTCTGTCTGTGATCCATACTTAAATTGCAAATGACATTGTCAGTCTGATTTTACAAATTTTACCAGATATGGGTAACTTTTTTTTTTTTGGCAAAGAAAATATCTTTATTCATTTTCTGCTTCAGCACCTGCTGGTCATCTAGCTGACCACTGTGATTATCTCCACTTTTAACTCTACAGGGTGAGAGCAAATCATGACACAAGCATCATACACTTAGTCAATGGGTAATTTTTTTGCATTTATGCGCAGTCCTCTCCACACATGTCTTATTAGGGCAATAATTTTGTGGACACACAGTGGGCATGTCATGCAGATGTTAGTTGTGTGTGTAGATAATGGAGCCACTGAAGCAGCTTGTCTCCTTGTAAGTGGGTGGCTTCCAAAGGGACTGCAGTCTCCATGATGGATGAATTGACAGGAAGTATGCCCATGAGACATGCACCCTTCCACCTCCTCCCACTGAGAGAGGTGAGCAAGCAGTAAATCTTCAGTGCTTGCTTGTTAGCAGCTCATAACATTAATTATCTTAATTTCTGGTTAAAAAAAAATAAATAAAAATAAAAAACAGAACTTAGGCTGCTTGCCTGTTTACCAAAGGGCCAACCTTTTTTTGTTAGTTGAAATTGAGACTTGCTTACTTTGTTTAGCTTTCCTAATAAAGTAATATCTTTCATCATTCCTCCCTCATATAAAATTGCTACTGAGATAAGGAGTTAACAACTGACTAGACAGCTAAACTGTACTTCAGTTGCACATTTAAGATGGTATTAAAACTCTCAATATATCATTGCAGAAGCAGTTGTTCTTTAAGTACTTAGTATTGAGACCCTTTGGCATGTGATAATCGGTAGAAATAAGCCTGCTGCTTTGGGTAATACTGTCTGCTGTGATCCCTTCAAAGAAACAACAGTTTTCTTGCACAGCTTAACGTGCTGTCCATGTTTATCTCCTGGCCTCTTGTTTGTGTTGCATTCATTTAGATAGAGCAGTTATTGAAGTATTATGGCTGTGTTAAGTGCCGCGAAAGCACCCAAATATCAAAACAGTGTAGCTCTTTCAGTGTACACGCACACACTAAAGTCTACTGAATCCATTCTTTCTCTTGGGATATCCCCTCTTGCTTGGTCACGGGCAGTCCCGACAGTTTAGTATGCTGTTAGTGTTGCAGTATTTCTTAATTCTGATCTGTGTTCAGGTTCTATATGTTATCAAAGATAAGAGAAGTGCAGTGTAACCAGTGTTCTCAGGTCTGAGTCATAAGGCATGTTCTGAATCGCTGTTGGAGATGCTCAGGGGTTGATAAGAGTGAGTGCTACAGGATGATATGAAGCATCATATTACATTCCAGTGCTTTTATAGAGGTTTATTTTGTTTAATGTTCTTGCCAACGTGTACGTTTCTTTTTGTCTAGCTTATATGGAGGAAGACTACATACAAGTCCGTGGTAAATCCTTTAAAAAATCTTGTCTTCTTCAAATGCATTTAAAATTTAAACAAACTTAAAATCCTAAAATTCTATTTTCTTTTTCTTATTTAGAACGAATCACATTATTTTATGTCTGTGTTATTTATTTATTTATTTTTAATTTCACAGTTTTTGGTTAGCAGAATCATTACTACTTGGGGGCAAATTTAGGCATAAGCTAAACAGAATTTCAGTTTTTTTTTTTTTTTTTACAGTTTTAATATACTTTTATGCACAAAAATCTTTATTATTTTCATATTAATTAAATACAAATTTTAAAGTTGTAATGCAGCAACCCCCATCCTTGAACAGCGTTATTCTCAAAAACAGAACCTCTATAGCTTTACATAGCTTCAGGCCTCACCTTGTTTAAACCTGTTTGTGCCTCACATACACACACACACACACACACACACACACACACACACACACACACACACAGACTCAGCTGCTCATGAGATTGCCATCCATCATGATGCCCTTCAGGAATGTTAAGCCATTGTGAAATATTGAGGAAGAACGTAAGTAATAGTGTGTGACATGGCAGCAGACGTTTCACTTTCTCTCAGAGACACAACAGTTGAGTTCACTAATGCTCAAAGCACACAAGAGATACGTGTCAAGATTGTCATCATTTTCTGGAACCAAAATGGAAATGCCATCCTCCTGGCTCCATAAGTGGATTGTGGTGTGTGTGTGTGTGTGTGTGTGTGTGTGTGTGTGTGTGTGTGTGTGTGTGTGTGTGTGTGTCTGCATCTTTGGAGCTATATTTCTGCAATAATTGAGGGTTTTTTAATTATTTTGCCCACAGTGTGTTGTAATGGCTGAGATATGTAAATTTGTGTGTCTGCATCTTTGGAGTTACATCCTTAAAACAGAGAAGAATGGGGAGATTTTTATCCCATGCTGTCAACTGTCATGTAATAGTCAAGGTGTGTGTATGGCTCTAAACCTCTGGCTTTACATCTCTAAAATAGGGGAGAATGCATATTTGTTTTTTTGTCTCATACTGTTATGCAATGGTTGACGTTTGGGTATGTGTCCTCGTCTTTGGAGTTTCATCATGGAATAGAGGAGGGATGTTTAGTTCTTTTGCACTATACTTTCAGGTAGTGCTCAGTGCATGATGTTCATCGTGTTTCACTGTTGCAGTCATTACAATTGGGTTATCCTGCTGACAGGCTACCCGCAGTAGGCCTGAATTCCAAAGTCTAGGCCTGGCGTCGGTTGCTGTCGCCTCCTCCCTGACGTCAGTGTGCCAGGGGTATAAAAGATGCAGCCGACGCCATTTTCTTCAGTCTTTCTTGCCGCGCGGTGCCCGAAGCAAAAGCAGTTCGCAAGTGCCGGTCGGCCGACTCCTGAGATTTTCAAATTCGAATTTCAGATCCGAAGTCTTCATTAAAGCTAAGTACCCCATTGGGGAAACTTTTTTCTTGCTCCAGACCGATGTCAGAAAAAGTTAATAATTGTATTTCTTGTGGGAAGCAAATACCTCATAAGGATTTTCATTCTTACTGTATTCCTTGCCTAGGCCCTCACCATAACGTTGCTAGTTGTCGGTTTTGTGCTAGGTTTAACCAACGCACTATTAAGCGTCAGTACGACTTTGCATTCCATTACTTTGGCAGAAGATTCAATTATATAATGCCGTCGGAACAGCTGACTACCTGAGTTTATAAAAAGCGCAAAGAAAAAGAAAAGGACAGGCATCCGAGATCCAAAACCGACGACGAGTCTTCTGCTAGGCCTGTCGCCGGTTCTAAGTGGGGTGCTTTTGCAGCCCCTGACGCCCGCTACCTCAGAGCCACAGGCCGTTTCCAACTCCCATGTGGAGCCGACTAGGCCGTTGGAAACTCAAGGTATTGGACACTTGGAAAGTATTCCCTCAGATGGGTCCGGAGCCGCTGAGCAGGCATCAGCTTCTAAGGGTGTTTTCAGGCCTACACAGTTATATGTTAAACCTACTTCTGCTTCAAAGGCAAAGACTAAAGCAGCTCTAAAGACAAAGAAAAAAGTACAGCATTCTCCTGGACAGGCCTCCATGCCTAAAAAACAGATGCTTAAAATGGCCGAAGACCTAATTACTTTGATCAGGGGTTCCCATCCTCCTCCTGATAAGAGGCCTAGGCAAGAGTTAGAATACGAATCTTCAGACCAGGTTTGCATTTCCTCTGATTCCTCCTCCGAACAGGAATATTCTGTTCCTCCCTATGAGGATTCTGATGCTGAAGAATCTACCCCTTCAGCCTCTCCTCCTGAGGATTATTCTTTTGGGGAGACACTGCATACTATGAGGGAGCATTTCCACTGGGAGAGCCAAGATTACTCAGAATCCAAGAAAAGGCTCAGAGACTTCCTTTTATTGCCTCAGCACAGGCCCCTTGCTATCCCACCTGCTTTAGACATTGTAGATGATGTATTTTCAGAGTTCAGTCTATCTCCAGACTGTTTACCACCAGCCCCTGTTAAGCCAGATAGATACTATAGGGTTCCTGATTCACATAAATTTCTTTATAAAAACCCTGCTGCTGACCCAGAAACCATCTCTCAGGGCCCCAAAGGGGTCAAGGCTTCCACTGCAAAAAACCCCATCCCCTCTGATAGAGATTCTAGGGCACTGGACAGATGGGGTAAAAAGATTTATACTTCTGCTACCTTAGCTGTAAGAGCTTTAAATTGCCAATTTCATATGCTTAAGTATCAGCAATATCTTATGTCACTGCTTAAACAGAAAATGTTAACAAATTCAGAATGTGCAGACAACAGAGAAATGCAGGATTTACTGCATGCAGCTGCACAAGTTGGAAAGCATATGTGGTTTTGATTCTCTAGAGGCCTCCTGCAGGGCCGCTGTTACAGGTTCTGTCATTAGGAGGCATGCTTGGTTAAAAGAACAGAATCTGCCTGATCATGTTAAAGCAAAACTACTAGATGCTCCATTACAGCATGGTACTTTGTTTGGTGTTAAAGCTGAAGAGGTGTTGAAGAAAATGGAGGACAAAGCTAAATCTATGCAAACAGTCAATGATTTCTTGCAGGTACAGCCTCCCAGATTTAGCAGGAACTGGCCTACAAAGAATTGGTCCTTTCCGGTGTCCAATAGGCCACAAAGAGGCAGATACAGATGCCCCAGAGGCAGATCACAGCCCCAAGGCTCATACAGGCCTAAACAATGGGGTGCTTCTACCTCCAAAAGCGGAGAGGAAATATCACAGCTATACAGGAAACAGTCTCAATGACTTTCCCCTGCCGGCACCAAGCACTTATCTTTCGGCAGCCCCTTTGGGGGGAAAACTAGCACTTTTTTCACAAAATTGGCACATGATCACCCAGGACAAATGGGTCCTAAATATAGTATCACAAGGCTACAGGTTCCACTTTCACACTCTGCCAAGGCCAAATGGTATGCCAGACCTGCCATGCAATCAATGGGCAGAAGCACAAAAACAAGTTTCATCCCTCATGGACATGAAAGCCATTCAGCGAGTACCACAACAACAGCAGGGACTAGGATTCTACTCAAGGCTATTCTTGGTGCCCAGAAAGGACAAAGCCTGGAGACCAATACTGGACCTGTCTATCCTAAACACATTCCTGGATATTCCAAAATTCAAAATATTAACTCTGCAGCAGCTTCTGCCCATGCTGGGCAAGAGGGCTTGGCTTGTGACTTTAGATCTGAAAGAGGCATACCTGCATGTCCCAATCAGACAATCATGCAGAAGATATCTCAGATTTATAGCTGACTCAATGTATTACCAATTCTCTGCACTGCCCTTTGGCTTATCTACTGCGCCCAGGGTCTTCATGAAATGCCTGGCACCAGTGATTGCATTTTGCAGACAAAGAGGAATACAAATATATCCTTACTTGGACGACTGCCTTATTCAAGCAGAGAACAAGGACATTCTACTACAGCATCTGGCGTTTGTAAAAAGATTACTAACAGGTCTAGAGTATACAGTAAATGAAAAGAAATCAAAACTCGTACCCTCTCAAGAGATAATATTCCTGGGTGCAAGCTTAAATATAACTGGCCAAATGGCTTATCTCACGCCAGACAAACACAGACAACTGACTACTTATTTCAAAATGTTGGAAACAAAGACCCAGTTATCTGCAAGAAAAATTCTGCAGGCTTTGGGCTTCATGGCATCCTGCATTCTGCTAATTCCATATGCAAAACTGCATATGAGGAAACTTCAATGGTATCTAAAAAGTGTTTGGACTCAGCATTGCCACAGCCTGGAAACAATAATTACCCTCATTCCCTGCCTGCAACAGGAGTTTCGATGGTGGGCAAAAGCCTGTCACCACAACATGGGACAGCCATTCACCTTGCCCACAGCCAGGCAGATATCGACAACAGATGCATCAGATTATGCCTGGGGGGCCCATATGGCAGGAAGATGTATTCAGGGCACATGGTCCGCAAGTCAAATGCATCTACATATCAATCAAAAAGAGATGCTAGCTGTTCAAAACGCCCCGACAGCCTTCAAGGATCTACTTCATCCAGGACAAGTACTGATAAGGATGGACAATACTACAGTTATGTGGTACATAAACAAGCAGGGAGGCATACATTCCTATCCCCTCTTCAGACTAGCCATGAACTTGTGGGACACAGCATTGACTTATCAAGTACATCTGCAAGCACAATTCCTGCCAGGAAGGACAAATACTCTGGCAGACGAATAAGCAGAAACCTAATGGATCCCCACAAGTGGAAATTGGATCCACAAGTCTTCACCATGATAACAAGGAACTGGGGATGCCCGGACATAGACCTATTTGCCTCCCCTCACAACTACCAACTACAGAAATTCTGCACAAGGACTTATCACAAGCAAGCATGGAAAGTGGATGCTCTATCTTTCAGCTGGAAAAACCTAACAGTATATGCCTTTCCTCCTCTTCCTCTCCTCCCCAAGGTACTCCTCAAGGTCAGACAAGAGAAACCAAAAATTATACTGATTGCCCCAGACTGGCCCCGCCAGCACTGGTACCCATTCCTAAACAGCTTGTCTCAATGCCCAGCTTGGACATTACTTCAAATTGACCCAACAAGACAGTCAAATACTGCACAGCCATCTCAGGACCTTAAACCTGGCAGCATGGTGAATAATGTAGCCAGTCAAGGCACACCTCTCTCTAAAACAGTGTTGGATGTTATTTTGGAGGCCAGGAGGCCTGGCACCAGAAAATCTTATGCAGAAAAATGGAAGAGATTCTGTGCTTGGAACCAGGCACAAGGCTTTGACACAATTGTTCCAAATATTCCTCAGATTTTGCAATACTTAACTGAGATGCTTGATAAAAGCCTTTCTTTTTCTTCAATTAACATTCATGCCTCTGCCATTTCAGCTCATTACAATACAGAACCACCTATTTTTTCTCATCCATTACTAAGGACAGTAACTCAGAGAGGCCATAAACATAAGACCTCCAAGGAGAGCACCAATACCTGCATGGGACCTCAACTATGTCTTGGAAAAACTCACACTGCCTCCATTTGAACCAGCCTCTGCAGCTGATATTAAATTCCTGTCCTGAAAAACAGCTCTGCTCCTAGCAATAACCTCTGCTAGATGTGTCTCAGAGTTACAGGCACTCATGGCTGTGGAACCTTTTATCATTTTCCATCCTAACAGGGTTTCTCTGTGTACAAACCCTACATTTATGCCTAAGGTAGTGTCCAGTGTGGCCCTTAACCAAACAATTCATTTGCCTACTTTTTATCCAAACCCACAGAATAAGGGTGAGAGAATTCTGCATTCTTTGGACATTCACAGGCAGCTACGCTTCTACTTGGACAGAACCAAAGCTTTCAGAAAGACTGAACAACTTCTAGTGGCATATGCTACAGGATCACAAGGAAAGGCTATCTCAAAGCAGACTATTTCAAAGTGAATAGGTCACTGCATTCGTTTCTGCTATTCACAGCATGGCAAATCAGTGCCTAAAGGCATTAGGCCACATTCAACCAGAGCAGCAGCCACTTCAGCAGCCTTCCTCAGAGGGGTACCAACCAAAGACATCTTAGAGGCTGCAACTTGGAGTTCAGTGCATACTTTTACAAAGCACTATCACTTACCACTCTACTCTAAATCCAGGGCAGGCTTTGCCACTGCAGTTCTGCAAGGACTAATAGCTGCTCCTAATGCTATTTAGCACCAGCCTCCCAACCTTAGCTTTGGGATTCAACCTAAGTGTAATGACTGCAACAGTGAAACACGATGAACATAGTACAGTTGTGTACCTACCATAAATGTAGATGTTCGATCCCCCTTTTCCTTTGCTGGGACTTATCTGTACTCCTCTGTTCTATACAACCTATGTGGTGTATTTGCTTATAGATGAAGGAAAAGTTGTTTTTTGTGCATGCATGCTCATTAGCATAATTTAGCCTACCATTTTAGGGGCACCTGACATCTGGGGCAAGAAAAACTGAAGAAAATGGCGTTGGCTACATCTTTTATACCCCTGGCACAATGACGTCAGGGAAGAGGCGACAGCAACCGACACCGGACCTAGACTTTGGAATTCAGGCTGACTGCGGGTAGCCTGCCAGCAGGATAACCCAATTGTAATGACTGCAACTGTGAATACACTCAAACATCTACATTTATGGTAGGTACACAACTGTACTTTTTAAACCCAGAACTCTTCTTTTATAAATAAGCAAAATAGCTAGCAGGCTGAAAGTTTGAGGGTCATATAGTTATTTTGTGTATGCAGTAAGAGATTAGGTAATTGTTAATAGAGAGCTGTTCACGAAGTATTTTAAGATATGTGAAATGCATGAACCATCATCACACTGCAGAATTTTGGAGCTATTTATATAACAGGAGTCAGGCTTCTTACAAAAAAAGGACTAAGAAAAAGAAGTTGAAACACAGACTTTCCACTGTGCTGGATTGCCATGGAGAATGTCTCAAAGCTGGCCTTGGACCAAAGATGAAAGTGATAAGCTGCTTTAAGTCTTACATGACTTCATTTTGTAAAATGCTGATCGGCCAGTTCTGTGAAGCAGGAGGGAACTGTTTTAACAGGTAGAAAGAGAAACAGAGAGTGAGCCCATTGCCTACCTGTCAGAGGCAAAGCTAACAGAAAGTGAAATGTTGGACGGTCTCAGCAGGAGTGTTAAGAAGCACACCACGTAAGCTCCACATTAAGTCCTGCAGAAGTCATTTGACAAGTCCTTCATAGTTCTCTTTTTACTTCACACACTAGTTCTGTGTTTGTTATTCTTTGTGTAGCTTTATTTTGAAAGCTGAAACAAGTGGGTATGATTGATGTGAGACTGCTGTCATTATAACCATAGCTTTCCCTCCAACAGCTAAGTGCTAGACAGTTACTTGCAAAGCAGGTTTTCTTTAGTTACACTCTTGGTTTACCTTTGTGGAGGTGTAGGCAGTCAGTTCTTGTAGTGTTTTATTTCTTACACTTTCGGTATAGAACTTTGTGCTTGGAAAAGGATACGCTCTACATCCCATCATGTTGCATTTTTGTCTGGTACACCTTTTGTAAGTTTTTAGCACATGACAGATGGAGCATCTTCATCTAATGATGACCACTACCTGCTTCTGTTCTGCTTCTAGTTCTAGTTGGAAAATGTGTGCCTGACAGCAGAATGCCATGACCTATGGCTTCTTCTCTTCCATGATGCTCAGGTATGACACAGGGCTGGGCATATACCTTATATGCATTGACTGTATTGCTCATTAAAGTTAAGTAAATATGCTGAAGTTTACAAAAAAAATCTGTCAGTAAAGTAAACTATAAGGCTACAATGGCATTGATTAAGATATGCCTCCCACTGGTTTCTAATGGAATGCCAAGCAGTAGTCAGAGGTTGTCTACCTTTGGCCCAGTCACTCCCAACAATTTACTTTTCACTCTCCAGTACCCTTGACTTGAAGCCTGAGTACTTAAACATGCCACAGACGTTATTGAATATTATAATGTTGTGTTCATAGCTTGAATTCTAATTTTGCAATGCCACTTTCTAAATCCAACTGTATTTAGCCAAGGCACTGCATGTCCTTTTTGGATGCTGTGACCCTAGTTTGAATAATACTTGCAGTCATTTCTATTGTTTATTATTCCTATGAATCAGCTTTTCAGTTTTGTGGTATGAGCTAGCTGGTAGGATCATCAGTAATATATGCTCATAGCTCACTACCCGTGAATGTCTTGTTGTGTTACATCAGAAACTGCTTGCCTTTATACTGTATCTGCATATAATTCTCTTGGTGTCTATGCTTGGGTCTCTAATCTTTTTCTACATTTTACTCTTACATCTTCATGGTTTTGAAGATAAAATTCTCCAGTGTGCAGTTGACATCTTTGTCATATTTCATGCCAGCTAGTATTCCTTAAATCTCCATGAGCCTAATCTGCAATTTTATACATACTAAGTAAATGGCCAGAACAGCTCATGAATCTTTGAACTAAACAAAGAAGCCCAAGAGGTATCCTTTTTGCATATACCATCTTGACAACTGAATACATTTAGTAGGTGTAGCTTTGTATGTATCTAGGAATTGCCATTTACAAGATGTCTCCTCCTGTATCGATCACCTCTGCATAGGTAATGATCTAAGACTAGAAATGTTTTACTGCATGATTCCTTTAGCTTCTCCTTGCTCTTTTATGTTACTGCAAACTTCAAATTTAGATTTGGCCATTGAAAAAGGAGCAGAAAAGCACATAGATCAAGCAGACTAGAGACAGAAGAAGGGACCACTGATGTTCTTTATAACATTCACTGTTACATTCATCACTTTGTGGGATTCTTACCTAAGGGAGCGTGACAGCTTGTCCACCTTCCAAGCTGATCTGCACATTGCATGTCATGGTTTCTAATGCCCTTTCCTAGGGATGTCTGTGTCAGCATCCCTGACATAAAATATTGTATCACTGCTCTGTGTATCACAACTGTTATATTATTGCACTGTCTCTGTGCTGCAAAACAATGTTTGTTGATGTTCATGGTGTGATTCACTGTTGTAATCATAGCTTTGGGAAACTCTGTTGCAGTCTGAGATCTCATGTCTGGACAGACTTTAAGATCTGAGCAGCCATCCCTCCTTGACTTGGCTGAAGTCACCTTTACCTTGGACATTTGCACATTCCTGGTGTAAAGGGAGGCATACACCTCACCTTCTTTGGAAAGTGGGTTCCTTCTCTATGAATAGGAATGGTCTGTCTCTGTTGATTCCCAGGATCCTTTAGAAGATAAGGGAGGATAGGTCTGACATGATTTTGATCTTGCCAAAGCAGCACTGGTGCTTCTACCTGATCCAGCTGAGAAGGAAGGAAACTTTCATACTGGCTTAGCATGTAGACTTCTACATACACTGCAGGGAGTCCCTCATAGACTCTGCTGAACCTCCCAGATTGAGGGATAAGACTTTAGAACCCTTTCGGCACCTATACTCGAAAAACATGCTGAACATTACAAGGGAGGCTAGGAAGCCAAATACAATAAAACTGTACTTAACAAATTGGAAGAGATTTTCCCTCTAGTGCCAAAGAAGGAACCTTCACCCAAAACAGCAGGATGTGCTCATGGTCCTTTAGTACCTATTTGAGCTTTTCTGTGCTGGACTTGCTTATACTTGTACTGAGGTACACCTGTCAGCCATTTCAGCCTGCTTACCTTTGGACCCCCCCCCCCCCACCAGCATCCAGACTACTAGATAAACAGTTCTTAAAAGTTATTTTTCATCTCAGACCTCCCTGGTGGATTCTCAATGTTATGCTGTAAAATAGACATTAAACACCTTTTGCTCCATTTACCGCTGCAAATTCCTGTTTTGGAAGACATAGTGACGTAGTTTAGCTGCTTTCTAAACTGCAAGCCTTGGAGTACAAAAAAGCATTTTTTCATTTTTCAAAAGCACAGGGTCAACTTGCTCACTAACCCCCCATGCCTAAAGTGACCACAGAAGGGGTAATAAAGCTATTAAATTGCTAGTATTTTTTTTTCTGAACTTCATAACACAACTAAACAACCAGCAGCTAGTTCAAGCATAAACCAAGAACCACAATGCCAAAAACACTCGGAAGTTGCAGTAAAATCACATCATAGTACAACCTTAACAAGGCCAAAGCTCAATACATAGCCCACCCAATTTTGCAGCACAACCTAATCTTATGACATATTAAATGTGTTTAATATCAATGTTTACACAGCCATAGCCTTGAGAGGGCTTGTGAAAGGACGAATTGTTATGTTACCTAGAATAGTGTCAGATAACTCTTTATTTGAGACTGAAATTGGGGTGCTTATTAACATGCTTATTAGGAGAGGGTACAGTAGGAACTTATCAAAATTACAGGTTGATGTAATAGCCAAATGATGCAGTAGGATATTTCTCTGATTTTGAGTAGGGAAAATCATGACTTTCCCTCAAGTTCCTTTAAGCTGCATCAGGAACAGTTTCCTAGGGCCCTTGTTATGACATGCTCTGTGAGTAGTGGACCCATTAGGAATGTTATTGTCAAGAATTGGTGGATTTGCGGTCTTAACAATATGTCTGATACATTTGGGGAACAACACAGGGTGATATATAAGAGAGGGAGTAACTTTAAAGCATTAGTGAAAAAAGGGTATATGTCTTCACCAGGACCAAGAACTAAGAGTTATACTTTTTCAAATATGGAAAAAGCAGACAGTGTTGTTTTATTAAGGAGGCTGAAATGGATAAAATTAAGGGTGAATGCGTAACAGTGTTAGATGGATACTACAGTTGTGAAATCAAGAGGGTGGTGTATGTGGCCACATGTAGAAAATGCCTTGTTTTTGTATATTGGTAAGACAGAGTGGTATCCTAGGTAAAGGATCTTTGAACATGGTTATAAATGTAAAAGCAAGAATGCTGTTAATGCTCTGTATAGGCACAGTAATGTAAATCTAGACCATAGTTTTGGTTTTCAGGTTCTTGAAAAGGTGGAATTAAATCCATGAGGGGGACCGTCGAAGCTGCAATGCATTTAGAAAAATGTGAGTTGAAGTAGCAGCTCTGAAGTGATGCCAAACATCCCCCTTGGCTTAATGATTATTATTTATTTATTTTTTATTTATTTTTATTTTACATTTGTTTAACAGGAAAGTCCGACTGGACACAGGTCCATTTTCAGCGGAGACCCGGGGAGAAAAGCTCCACATTACAATACATTACATGAGAGTAAAAAGAAGTAGAACATACATACATATGGCATATATACACATCAGGACAACATGCTGGTGATTAACAAACATACATATAGCATATATATACACAACAGGACATCATGCTAGTGATTAACATTTCTTACAGTAGACAATCAGAGGAGGTACTTTTTTTTTTCTTTTGCAGTTATAAGTTTTGTAAGGTAATTGTGTATGGGTTTGGAAGCTTTCAGGGAGAAACTGTTTATACATAGCTCTACACTGACAAATTCTCTTGGTATGGATTAGCCTGATGAGTGGCATGAGCATAGCCAGTTACAGTGCATTTTCAGGAGTTTTTTGAATTGACTAAAGGAGGTGGTAGACGTTATTTGGCTTGGTAGAGTGTTCCAGGATGTCCTTCAAGAATGCAACTGCAGTCCTGACATATGGGTTGTCCTGCCTCAGGCAGCCCCTCGGTCGGCCAGATTCCAAAGTCTGGGTCCGGCGTCGGCCGATGTCGCCTCCTCCCCGACGTCAGAGCGGCTGGAGTATAAAGGCATCCGCCGACGCCATCTTCTCCAGTCTTTCTTGCCGCGCAGTGCCCGAAGCAGAAGCAGTTCGCAAGTGCCGGTCGGTCAGCTCCTGTGTTTTCAGTTACCGAAGTCATCTAAAAGCTAAGTACCCGTTAGAACATTTTTTCTTGCCTCAGCCGATGCCAGAAAAAATTGAAAAAGTTAATAATTGTTTGTCTTGTGGTAAACAAATACCTCATAAGGACTTCCATTCTTACTGCCTCCCTTGCCTGGGCCCAGACCACGACGTCTCGGCCTGTGCTGCCTGTGCTTGCTTTAATAAGCGCACACTCAGGTGCCGGGCAGAATTTGCCGAAGACTTTTTTGGCGAATCTTTCGCTTATATCATGCCTTCGGAACAACCGACAGCACAATCTACCAAAAAACGCAAGGACCGGAACCGACATCCTCGGCCCGCGTCGTCCACCGATACAACTCCTAAGCCCTCCGCGACTGCATCGGTCCCTTCGGAAGCGGTAATTCAACCGCCCCAGGCCGACGACACCGCTTTAACGCGTTCTTCGGTCCCGGAGATTTCAACGGTGCCGGTTGTTGATTTTCCTCCAGAAACCGAAGCTCTAGATTTACCCGACACCATTCCTGTGTCCAAGGTTACCCCTGCACGTGGGGCAGCTAGGCCTCCGGTATCCATGTCCATCAAGGCCTTTGCACGTGCTAAGGCTGCCAGCCAGGCCAAGGCCCATCCTAAATCTACTTCTCAGGGCCCCTCTTCTGATAGACAGATCACGACTCTTGCTGCAGATCTAATCTCTCTTATCGGGGGTTCTCAGCCGCACCCAGACAGAGGTTCTCAGCCGCCTGCAGATGGTGTTGGCAAAGAGGGACTTACCAGCTTCGTTTTTATGTTTGATGACAGTTATGAGGTTCTGGTTACTAGATCTTAAGGCTCTAGAGGGAATGTGGGGCTGAATTAGGTGCTGAAGTGCTGGAGTTATCTCAGGAAGGTAGTAGAGTTTGTGCGCTATAGAGAGTTGATTGTTCATTATTATTCAATAGCTGGTGTACTGAAAATCAAGGCTCTGGCTGTGTAAACATGTTTAATATGTCATAAGATTAGGATGGGTTATGTATCAATTTTTGTTTTTGTTAAGGTTGTACTAAGATATGATTTTAGTGGCTTTTTAAATCTTAAACTGTGTGCTGGTCATGTGATAGTTAATTGTGTTTAAATAAGGGACTTGTGCAATTTGTTATTTGATTCTGAGAACATTTGGTTACTGGGAAGATGAAAGCTCTTAATCCTTGTTATTATAAATACATTTATACTTTTACGTTTTCGGCTGTGTTGCTGTATCCTTCTTTTTCATTTTCTTCTGAGCATTTTTGGCATTCTGAACCTCAAAGCAAAGGGTATGCATCCCCTTGATGTGCACATGCAGCTGAAGTACTACCCAGGCACAAGAAAGTTTCAGGAAAACAGAATATCTCTGTTGCATTTTCAGAAAATAAGAAAAAATTTGCCTGTGTCAAACCTGGCCATATCCTTGCTCACCTACAAAATAACAAATGTATTTAAATTTACTGTTGTAGACAATTTTCTTACTGAATTATGGAACTCTGATTAAATATAAAAGTGACAGGATGTAAACAGTTAGCAAATATAGCAAGTGTAGCATTTGAAGAATGAAGTTTGGGCCCTTTTCCTGGACAGCACTTGTATAATAGATGGTACCATTACATGTGTGTTTTGACTCAGTAGCAGTTTTACTACATTCCTTCAGTCTTAACCACATGTCCACCAACTCTTTTGCACAGTGACCCAGTTGTCACAGATTGCTTACCTCAAAGTACTGAAAAAGCAGCTTCTGTTGTCTAGGGCATACCTCTCAACCTGGAAACATCAAAAATCTAGACAAAGGCCCATGAAAAGTAGGTACAGGTGGCCAAAAATTGGGGCTCTGATTAACAGCATGCAAACAAAATCCCTGGATGGCACAGACCCCATCTAGTGTCCCTAACAAACTACAGAGCAGTGGCCAACTTCAAACATGCACTTTGCAAACAGGGATAATCTGAAGTGCGCACACAAGTTGTCAGCAGTGTGTAGTGTAATCCTGAGATGCACGCAGCTCATGCAGCACCCTGTTCATTGTACTCATCGTGTCATCATTGCTGGCAACTTCATGTTCTTATCAGCAGGTGCCATGTTGCTAGTGTTACAACCTACTGCCCTACAGAAGTTCACAGGATAAAAGTTCAGCTAATTAATACTTTGGGCACTAACAGTTTAGTTTCCGCAAGGAGGACACATCACGCCTAAAAACTCAATTAATTCATAAAAACTGTGGTAGTCGACTTTTCTGTTACAGTGATTTTGCACACATATATCTGTATGTGGGTGTATATATAGATAGATAACACACATGCATATATATATATATATATATATATATATATATATATATATATATATATATATATATGTATGTATATATAAAATGAAAATTATAGTAATCACCCTACTCACTGTTTTATTTAAGTATATGTTTACATTTTGAGATCAGCAACTGTAATTTACTTCAAGGAAGTTCTTTTGGGGTTCCAGTCTTCACAATAGCTAGACTAATAATATAATAAACTGTTTTAAGCACTACAAGCCACAAGATTTTTTTCTTTAACTATCATGCATGCAGGAGATACTTGCAGTACATTGTTTCTACATCAAAGGAGGAAAACCCTACCTGGCTGCTACAGTCATGTGGAAGGTTCCAGATTAATATTTTCCTCCTGTTGCTCAGTTTCCTCAGAGTTTCCTGCAGCATCATACATTTCTTCTCTTGGTCTATTTCTGGCAAAACTCGTACAGTTGGACCTTTGTGCTCTGATTCCTGTATCTGCTGGCTCTGCGTCCAGTGCAATGCTGTTAGAGTTATTTCACGGAGTTAAAGTAGCTAGGGAGGTGTGCTGGAGCTATGGAATAGCCACAATCTTACACAGCTGGTCGGGGTGCATCTGCCTTTGAAGGAGGAGATACAGATGGCCGGGATGCCACTGCCTGCCTGCTGTTGGGCGGCTGCTCTGGAGTGCTGCTACTGCTGGGTGGCTGTTCTTGTTGCTCAGCTAGTGTCTCATGCAAGTAAAGCAGTGTGTGCTGTAGTGCATGGAAAGATGCGTCGCCTTACACCTGTGGCACCTACTGTTACATTTGGAAATGACAAAAAAGGGGAATCATTTATCCAACCCCTATCCAATTACTGAAAAAGAAAATGAAGACCTGAAATAAACCACCCTTCCTGCTAGACAGCTTTCAAATCCAGGGATAACGCTGAGTGAGCACAGCGCTCAGATTGCAGGTTTTCTTGCAATAAGTTAAATACGTCACTAATTACTCCTGAATGTAAATATCGCCATGGCTGCTTGGGGGATACACTTGCTTGCACAGGTTATTACAGTTCACATTTGGCTGATGAAGTTATTATATAGATTCAACAAGTGATATTTTAATTAAGTTTTGCCCTAGTGTAACATTGTCTCTGAGCTAATTTTGCAGACATCAAGAAACTAGTATTTTATTTAAGCAATATAACTGGCACTCACACACACGCATGCACACACACACACAAACACACACACGCGCGTGCGCGCACACACATACACACACACACACACACACACACGCATGCATGCACGCACACACGCACGCACGCACGCACACACACACACACACACACACACACACACACACATGCACACGCACACACATCATTCACACAAAAGTGCTGTGCTACTACTCGCTAACAGTATTATGTTTAAAAATAAAAGAATAAACTTCAGAAGAATGCAGGCTGAAGCAGATTGCAGAATCGTTAGTTTCCAATTACCTTACTGCACTTTCTGTTATGAATATGCTGGCCAGCTTAGTGCAGCAAGGGAATTGGAAACAAACAATTCTGCAGTCTGTGTGCACCCTGCACACTTTTGAAGTTTGTTCTTTTAAGTTTTTTTTTTTTTTTAGTTTTTACTTACCTCACTTACGAATTTTCTGCTGACCTGCTGCAGACACGTTGGGGAAGGGTGGATAGATAGAACTTTCATGATGATGTGCACAGTCACATAGCTCTGCTCCATTGGCTGCTGCTGGTAGAGTTTCAGTTGTCTGATACAGGCAGTCTTCAGCTTCCTCGTGAAGTTGATGTATCAAGCATGTTCACTGCACGTTGGTGACGTCACCAATAAATTTAAAGTTTTACCCCACCAAAAAAAAAAAATAAAAAAATTGGGAATTGAAGGGGCCAATCAGGAATTTGTGGCACCCCATTATTTGGACCTCAAAACCGGTAAATAGAGAAAAATTCAGTACAGCTTAGAGGTATGGTATGGTTTCCTGCTTTAGCACACAATTGCTCCTTCAATTTTTTTTTTTCATCAGCACTGCTTAAGCAAACTATGTGGGAGATTGGCATAACAGTTAAGCTGCTTACCTTACAGACACAAAGTGCAGGGTTTGATTTTCACATGAGGTAGTTGGCTAGGCTTAAAATGGCTCACAAGGGCAGTTTAGTCTAGTACTAATCTATGAAACTGTGAATCAATGTATGTCGGCAGGACAGAGTGCCGCCCTGTTTTACACAATGTGATTTGTGATTTTTTTTTCCATTCCAGCTGTAATCAAGCTGGTGTACACAATGGTCTGTGTCAACCTTGTATAACCAGCTTGGAGAGCTGTGGTGCATATCTAATCAAATTACATTTGATAAAAAAGGTATAAATAGAATCCATTTTAAGTTTGTTTGTTTTTTTTTTACACCTAGATTGTGTACTCTTTGTGTGTGTGTAATCTTTTAGATGTTTAGTCTGAGAAATCAGTTAATCTGGAATTATTACTCACCCATACAGGTTGGAAGATATGTTGATATCCTTCTAGGGTCTGTTTTGAAACATTTACTTCATTATTTCTTCACAGTGGTAGATGTACAATTTTTGGCTCAGTCATGATGCATGCAAGCAGCAGGCAAAAGTGCAGATAATACTTATAATCCCATGTTTTATAATATTTGGATGTATATAAAAATGAGTAGATGTGTAGAAGTTGCCAGCAATCACCACTAACTGTAATGCATACCCACATTCACTTAATTTGTGACAGGTTTGTAGTCACCCTTTAACAGGGAAGTAAATATTCCGGGAAGAAATAGCCAGGAAAATGTTATGGCTAGGCTAGTATAGGCCTTGGGCTGATAGCCTAGTACCAACCTATGAACCTATAATTTGAAGCTATTGAGTGTGTTTTATTTTTTCAAAAAAATGCAGTCCTCCAGATTATACCTTTGAATATTAAATAAACTACTGACGTAGCAGTAATGTGCCAGTCTTGAATAAGTCTTGAAATTGTAATATATTCTAAGTATAGCTTGTAACTAAGTGATGGAGGAAATATTTGTGTGTGTGTGTGTGTGTGTGTGTGTGTGTGTGTGTGTGTGTGTGTGTGTGTGTGTATGCATATATAGCTATAGATGTATTTATAGATATAGATACATGTGTGTGTGTATTTACAGAATAGACGAGCCCACTGGAGTTAAATGTTTCTTTCCAGGTATGACTTCAGAGAACTTTCTGGCTTAAGTGATTTGCTAAGTTGCACTGTAGGAAAATGGAAGTGGAAGGA
This sequence comes from Protopterus annectens, assembly GCF_019279795.1. Classification (NCBI taxonomy): domain Eukaryota; kingdom Metazoa; phylum Chordata; order Ceratodontiformes; family Protopteridae; genus Protopterus; species Protopterus annectens. Next base: position 906,761,105 of record NC_056729.1, read on the forward strand.
ATCAAACACTGTGCCCTGGGCACAGAAAGCAGCTTATTAAGAGCTCAAAGTTTTTAACCATGTTAAATGCCAAATTGAAAAAAACAGGACAATATCCTTTTATTTTGCTTTTTGCATTGCATCTGCTGAATAAAGCACAAGTTAAAACTTGTGTACAGTGAATATCTTCTGAAAATGACATCAGACATCCACAAGTTCATACAGTGTGTCCTTTGTACCTGTGATTCTTGGCAATCACATTCACTCTCAGCAAGAACATAATCCTAAAATACATTCCTGAGCAATTATCCTGTTGGCAGAAGTTTAAATGGCGAAACAAGCATCCCAGTTTCTCTAGACCTAGAACATGTTCCACTGCAAGAACTGTATATGTGAGAAGGTTCATCTGTTGTGTGTATGCTCACGTTCTGAATTCCATAGTGGAATAATTCACTCATACCAAGTTGACTCAGGGCTGTGACTGGTCTTTCTGAGAAAACTTTCTCATGTGGTATAAAGAATTGCATCCTTTACGTTGATAGTAAGTTGGTGTATATACCAACAAACAGGACAGTGCAGTGTGATAGAAAATAACAGAACCTGGAAAGAATACTTTTGAACTGATTCTACTTTGTATAGTGGGTTACTTTGTTATACAGTAGCCTTTTCCTTTTGAAGTGTTTTTTTTTTACATCTGTAGCCCTGGTTTAGCAGAGCATTGTGTCTCTTGGACATTGAATGTCACATTTATATTTCTTCTACGTAGCTCAAGCTGTGGTTATTGCAGTTAACAGTAACAATCTGTACCTGTAGGCTGGTACTCACAACTATTCCTTTATCAGATGCCTTCTAGACACATATAAACCCTTTGTGGAAGTAGAAGTTGGCTAAACTGTTTTTCATTAAGGTCCTTGGTTTGTGGAAAGAACAGTCAGTTAAACCAGTTTTCATTACCTTTAATCATGAGTAAGTATAACAAACTAGCTTCTTGATGACAGTAGCAAGGCTAGTCAAGTAAAGGGTTGTCACTAAAGACTGCAGTAACTTGCTACATAAGTAGCTAAGTCTGAGGAGTAAATTTCCAATAAAATAGTCTGTTAGAATTGTTTTTGTAAGTTTTGTCATTAAACAGTTCTTTAAAAGACGTTTTTGATTTTGTACTTTAGAAATACACTGAACTCTGAGTCATTTTTCATATTTTTTTTCTGTAGAGCAACCCCCTAGCAACCAAGTCCAGTCCACTCTGCAACCTCTGCCTCCACCTATCAAGCAACATCCAGGACAAAAGCATCCATCTGTGACTTCCCTGAACAGGAATTCACTGACTAATCGAAGAAACCAGAGTCCGGCCCCGCCGGCTGCACTGCCCGCCGAGCTGCAAACCACGCCGGAGTCAGTCCAGCTGCAGGACAGCTGGGTTCTTGGCAGTAATGTACCACTGGAGAGCAGGTAACAACTATTCGACTGTATATTGTTTAATCAATGAAGAAAGGTTAATGAAAAATGCATATTCTGTAAACTGAAAATGTCAAGACTAATCAGATGTACTGATCTCTTTTATTACTGAAGTATAACCCCTTTTTCAAATCAAAGAAATATAAGCATTGTCATAATTTTATTTTATCTTTGCTTCATCAGATATAGTTTTTGTGATACAGGAACAAATAAAACAGACATTTAGATCCTTTGTACTTCAAACAAAGCTTTATGTACAGAGATTTAGTGCTGGATTCTTTCCAAGTCCACTGGGCTAGAGATACCTAATTAATTAGTACTCATCGGACAAATTAGTGATTTAGCAGCACTTCCATAGTTATATATAGTCTTTTCCTGTTGCACTATCAAAACAAATATTAATCACCAGATTTAAATGGTCAGCAGTTTATGAAGCTTTTACATCAGAATATTGCATCTGTGTAGTGGTAGATGCCATTGTTTCTTAACATTCAACAAAATCACCTGTTACCAAACTGACACTGACAATACAAGGTGTTTTAAGGGCCAAACCAAGGGTAGCCGTTTTATTTATTAAGTGCAGGATTACATGTATGCAGAGCAGAATTATTCTCAATAGATACTAGTTATGGTTAATTCTTACCTTAAGACATTATGTTAGAAGTGCAACATTGTAAGGTTATGTCTTACTATAATTTAGTATATAATAACACCTTTCTCCTGGTTTATGGCCGTCTGTGTTTGAGTTTCATACTTTTTTCTGGTGATTAAGAATAGATGCAAAAATGTTTGATTTTACAGGTAAGTAATATTTCCTCATAATTATTGCTCACTCCTTGTTTCTCCATATGACAAAATGTAGGAAGGGAGTGCTTTTGTAAAACCAAATTGAGTAGGTAATGGCATTAGTCAGCACCTGTTGCGTTACCATGGGTACAGTTGGAAGCTTCACCATCACTGATAAATGCCACATGTAGTGAAATGTTTTGAGAATATGCCTGGGTACATATTGAATGAGCATTAGGCATTACTTTTCATGACATGTACACAAAAACTGCCAGATGTTGCCATAAATGTAAAATCCGTCTCTCTTTCTGTCCCTCTCTGTTTTATTCATTGCTTATTTCACAACCTAAACCACCACCAGTTTTGGCTGTCTCTGTCTCCGATTTTCATTGGGAATGACTTGTAAACTGAGTGAAATGACAGCCTAAAGCATAAGCATTCAAGAATTTTTTCTTTTTTTTCCTTTATTCAGTGGCACTCGCAGTGCCTAACACATCAGTACTAGCATGGCAAACATCAAGTTAAGCACAAGAGATTAAATACAGAAACTGAAAACAGTCATATGTATACATATATATATATATATATATATATATATATATATATATATATATATATATATGGGGTTATCCTTTTGCTAGAGCCTATTTTCAGTGTGACTTAAGGGAGGAAGTCACCACACAGACGCATTTACAATTTATGTATGTTAAGATAAAAGTAAATCTTACTAATGATGCACTTCATAACAGCTGAAGTACCAGCATGGTTGCCAAGTTACTTTTTTTAGTACATGCTGTAGATATTACCTTATTTCTTCGATGGTATATGTCTGTAACATAGCCACTGGTGTTTAATATGTATTAGGTTATCAAAACAACACTAAAATGTGATATTTCATGACAGATATTGCATTAAAAATAAACCATATGCAAACTGCATAATGAACTGCATCTTTGAAAGCACATTGCCGTACTGAGTTTGATCTATTCTAGTACATTATGAATAGGATTCAAACCACAGACTGCAGCCCTTGGTAGCTATGGCAACAGAGTTGTATGACCAGGTGATCCAGAAGGAAATGTACTGAGGAAGGCTACAGAAGAAGCTTGTAAGATTATATAGGTGGCACAAGATGGAAATCCTGAACAGAGTGCCTCATAAAGCAATGCTGGTACACACTAGAATGGTGTATTGAAGAACTTTTGGGTTCATAAAGACCACTGCACAATGTGGTAAGACCTTGTACTTGGTCTAACCTCATAATGTAATCACAGTGCTTTGCGCATGGAGGACAACTGCAAATGAGCTTTCTCTGGGATGGTAAGTGCTTCAGGGACACTATACCAACTCTGTATGGACTGGTCCCAAATACAAAAGTTACAGGACCTGCACCATATATGTACTGTTGTTGTGCATCTGAACATGCTAATGACCCTTACCTGCTAATGTATCCAGCAGCATACAGAGCGAAGTGCTTAAGTTAAAAAAAAAAAAAACAGGAAATAAACTTGCTACTAAAAACACCCATGTCCCACCCAAGCATAGTTATGTTACAGAAGAGGCAGTGGGAGCTCACACAGCTCCAGCTCTCCACATTGCCAGGTTATAGTAATGACCCTAGCTCTCCCATCATGCCAAATGAATGGAAATCTTTTATGAATTATGCAGGGAACAGCTGCTCAGTCATGTATGTCAGACACAGGGATATCTTACCCTGAAGTTATTCCTTGCCACTCTGTGATGCTTCACAGCTATTCCCACCTGTGGCATTGGTGCTCATTATATACAATGGTATATTATGCACAAAAGTGTGCATCTCAAAAACAGTGTAGTCTGTTTATAAACTGCCTGTCATAATAGAGATCCATGTCTATGAACCTTGGTAATGAGAGACAGTATACTTAATACAGTGTGCCAATGCATGTATACATCTGTGTGCGGTCTTTATGAGCAGCTGAGCCTGGAGTTGCACATTACTGTACGGTGATCCATTATTAGAATTCTCAGTGATATTGATAATGTTTCAAAGAATGCAGCTTATACATATTTCTGTTTTATGATTCATAGCCACAGAGCACTGATAGTACTTCGTTGTATACTAGGTGTGTAGCGATACAGTGAAGCTGATATTAGTGCCATGTCATGCAGGTGCTAGGTGTCCTGCAGAGATATAGCATATCTTGTATGTAGATGGTATGTTGTTATGTCCAAATGCTTCTCTGTGATATGCTAAAGCATGGCATAATGCAAATGAACAACTGACCTGCTTGCTAACAGAACATTCTGTTTTGGAGGTTGTCCCGTAGTAAAACCTGCTCAAAATCCTGCTATACTGCTATGAGGTAAGAATCAGATTGACACCTCTATAGGATCACAGAATCACTACCTCAGTAGACGCCTGACTGCCTTAAGACATACACAAATACACATACATGCACATTCAAGTACATATATGTGTACATACACTTTTGTGTTTACGGTGTGGAACCCTGTAAGAACTGTCAAAAACAATAAATTAGGCTATAAGTAAATGAATACTATTTCTCTGTTTATATGAAGAAGAAATAAAAAAGTATAAGAAAGTTTTAGAGAGTAGACTAATTGCAAGAAGTTTTATTTATATATTCCTGTGTGTGTGCATATGCATGTATATATATATATATGTATATATATATATATATATATATATATATATATATATATATATATGTGTGTGTGTGTGTGTGTGTGTGTGTGTATATATATATATATATGTATATATATATATATATATATATATATATATATATATATATATATATATATATATATATATATAGATAGATAGATAGATATATATATATATACTCACTTTTGGTGGAGTTTTAGTTAGTAAGTCATGCATGTCTGGAGTTTTTCCACTTTGGACTTCCACCCTAAATGAGTTTTCCTTAGTTAGACCCCCCCCCCCCCAGTCAACAAACAGAAGTTAGTAAATAAGATCGGATTCTAATCCATTTATGGGGTATAGTCAGACCTGGTTTTTAACAGTGCTTGTAACACATCTGGATTACACTTCACCCACTGCCATTTTGTGGTGCCCTTTCTTTTCTGTAAGCTGCATGTCTGAGTGTAATGTTTGTCTCCCTTCTTGGATGTCTCCACCTCTCTCTGTGGCATTGATCGTCTTGCTGCAAAAGCAGTTTCTCAGTCTTTTGTGATTTTGTTTAACTTTTAAAACTGAGAATTTTTTAGCGGTATAAACAGAACCGAAAGGCATGTTTAACACTTGTAATCTAATTTAGCTTTTCCTGTGAGCAGTTCTGCTGAAGTCCATATTTACTTGAAGATGAAAGCACTTAATTCTGTCTGTTTTTAAGAATAAAAGGAACATGAATTATGTCTCGGGTCATGGAAGTTATATCGGGCTGGTGTTTCTAACAGTTTTATTTTTGTTTGTTTGTGTTCGCACTGCTAGGATGGCATTTGGTGTTTTTAGTTTTCCTCTGAGCCATTTATATACTGTAGCATAATATTTGATATGTCAGAAATGTTGTTCTTATGTGCTCTGTATGCACAGTGGCATTGGTGTGTACACCTCATGTTATGGCCGTGAAATACACCATTAGTACAACTTGCTGTCAATAACTTAGAGAACTACTTTTAAGACAAGGTAGAAACCCCACAATATTAAAGGCATTTGCCTCTCATAGGTTCATAGGTAGGTACTAGGCTATTGGCCCTAGGGCCTATATAAGCCTAGCCAAAAAAGGTACCCTGGCGTTCACCATCCAAAAAAAATATTTTCCTGTGCCACTGTCAAACAGAGCCACAGAAGTGATCCCCGGGGTAAATTTCCTATTTCCCATCCAGTTATCAAGATGTTTCTTGAAGAGTGCTAATAAAGAGCTTTGTTTGATATAGAGAAGTAGTTTGTTCCAGAGTATGGGGAGTCTCTGGGACAGGAATCTATCCCTCCAGCATGTTCTGTATATTGTGGTGGCGAGGTTTAGGTCCCTAGAGTGTGGAGCTCAGAGGGATTGGGATTTCTTTAAGTGAAGCATGTCCAACAGCTCTGGGTTTGACATAGTTTTGCATGTTAGGCAGAGATCGCCTCTGAGTAGGTGATATGTGATGGAGTAAAGCTGGAGTTTTTTGAGATGGTCTGCATAGGGCATTTGTTTGAGGCCGGTAATCATCTCTGTGAGGTATTTCTGTGGCCTTTCCAGTTGTTTTAGATGTCTTGTGAGGTACATACCAAAAGGGTCGTTGTACTCTATAATGTGTCTAATGAGTGACGAGTAGAAGGGAACAATGACCTTGACTTTCAAGACCAAGGGTAGAGACTCTGGGTGGATTCTGATTAGAATTAGCCATATAAAATACCGGAATAATTGATGGAAGAATTGTGGAGCTACTTTAGGGGTACCAGGAGCCTAATATGGCTTTATTTACAGAATACCAATGAGCCTTACTGAGGATAAGTTTGGGGATTGCAAGGCCGCTTGACCAGAGGTGCAGTACAAAGCTTACAAACTGTAAGGAATGCTGTGCCTTACTGAGACACTTTAAAAGCAGACCAACAAGCACAGAACTGAGTTGTAACCAGCCACAGGCATATTAAGCAACAGAGAACTTGTTTTCTTTTAAGTTGAAAATGAACATTACATTGACGTCTTTAGTGTAAATAGACAACACTTAACTTTAAGAATCTGTCTCCAATGTATTATATCTGCATACAGGTACCAAGATAGGAAGCTCTTTAAGAATTGCTGGTTACATGGATCTTATCCCTCCTTAATTAATTCTTTCTGTAGTATGTAACAAAATGAGATTGAGAACACCCACCTGTAATCAAAAGGAGCCACGCTGTTGTGGTGCCATAGTTCCATGCTGGATGTTGCTTCTGCATTATAACCCCATAAGTGACAACTTTCCAGTATATGTATGCAACTTCTCCTGTGGTGCAAGGAGTTAAATGTCACTCTTAAGTTCACATGGTCCTGGGTTCAAATACAAGTATTATAGGCTTGTTTATTGGATGGATAACTGTAAATTCACCCTGGGGGTGATATGGGCATTAGTTGCTGATTGTGGAAATAAGGGTAGAACTTGGCTAGGCTTGTAAGGGCCCGATGGTCATGTGCCTAGTTATAACTTGGTAAGCATGTACACTGTACACTCGCATGCTCAGAAGGAAGACTGCTTTATTACATTTGATTGGTGTGCAATCCTTTTGTATGTTTTAAGGATAGACTTAAAACAAAGAAGTCTTCACCTTCTTTGCAGGCAAGCATGAACAGCATGTAGTCCAAACTGAAGGAGTTTAGCCAGTACATAGTGTGGTTAACCCTAAGCATCTGTTGTGTTATCTAAGTTGTGCTAAGGGCTTAAAAATTCTGTATTCTTTGAAATGTGATCTCAAACAGAAACCATACTTTCTCAGACCAAACCCTCATGCCAATACTGACAGCTTCACACAGCCACTCAGTAAAATGCCATTATAAAGCCTTGGTGGCCAGTGTTCATAACATTACTAGAATTTTAAAACTAGGGCACTCGGGTATGGGAAAAAGATCTTCCTGACTGCTTTTAAAGGAGCATACGTAATCTGAACAAGGTGTTTTTGAATTCTATGATGTCACCAGTATTTTGACCTAATTTGTACTATGTACACTTGGAAGTGATGTTGACAGCTGTAGTGTTACTACAGTAATGCTTCATCATCTGTGTTGCTGTCATTTGAAGTCCACGTATTCTTTCTCTGATATTGGCAATGAAACACTTTGCAACTTTGCTGTTTTGTATATGGTCCACATGCAAAAATGCATGGAATCGATGACTTTGGCAACTACTGCTTATTGATTGGGAGTGTGCTTGTTGTGAAATGAAATAGTTTCAGTCATGATCTTGGCACTAAGTAAACAAAAGACAATAGTATAAAGTATTTCATGGAATTAAAGAAAACAAGTTGTAGTAACTTGCACTATGCACCTGGTATGAATTGCAAGTATGTGTACAACAGCATTCAGTACCGTTTTGAAGAAGAAAACATCTTCCTGTTCAGTATATTATTTAACATATTTTATTAAAAAGTTGAGGACATTGTTGACTAAATGGCATTGATATAATGTAAGGAGAACGGAACAGTGATATCAGCTGATCAGGAATTTAGAAAAGGAAGACAAACACTGAAACATTAGTGCCATTCCCTGTAGTGTAGAAGAATGAAGCCATGACTATGGTCTAGAAAATGTATTTTAAGTTAGTGAAACAAGAATCTAAAAGACCAAGAAGAGCAGGTTGAGCTTGAATGGCCAGTGCAGGATGTTCTTCGTGTTTCACTGTTGCAGTCATTACATTTGGGTTATCCTGCTGGCAGGTTGCCCTCAGTCGGGCTGAATTCCAAAGTCTTGGGTCCTACGTCGGTTGCTGTCGCCTCTTCCCTGACGTCAGGTCGTCAGGGGTATAAAAGATGCAGCCGACGCCATTTTATTCAGTCTTTCTTGCCGCACGGTGCCCTAAGCAGAAGCAGTTCGCAAGTGCCAGTCAGCCGACTCCTGAGATTTTCGTGTTCGAATTTCAGATCCGAAGTCTTCATTAAAAGCTAAGTACCCCATTGGGGAAACTTTTTTCTTGCTCCAGACCGATGTCAGAAAAAGTTAATAATTGTATTCCTTGTGGGAAGCAAATACTTCATAAGGACTTTCAGTCTTACTGTATTCCTTGCCTAGGCCCTGACCACAATGTTGCTAGTTGTCGGTTTTGTGCTAGATTTAACCAACGCACTATTAAGCGTCGGTACGATTTTGCATTAAGCTATTTTGGGTGAAGATTTAATTATACAATGTCATCGGATAGCCATCCGACTACTGGAGTTCACAAAAAATGCAAAGAAAGAGAAAAAGACAGGCAACCGAGATCCAAAACCGACGACCAAGCTTCTCCTAAGCAAGTCGCCGGTTCTCAGTGAGGTGCTTTCGCAGCCCCTGATGCCCACTACTTTAGAGTCGCAGGCCGCTACTGACTCCCATGTGGAGTCGGACAGGCCGCTGGAAACTCAAGGTATTGGAGCCTCGGAGATTATTCCCTCAGTTGGGTCCGGAACCACTGAGCAGGGATCGGCTTCTGAGGGTGTATTCAGACCTAAACAATTATATATAAAATCGACTTCAAAGACAAAGACTAAAACACCTTTAAAGGCAAAGAAACAAGTGCACCAGCCACAAGGACAAGCCTCCATGCCTAAAAAACAGATGCTCAAAATGGCCGAAGACTTAATTACCTTGATCAGGGGTTCCCATCCCCCTCCTGATAAGAGGCCTAGGCAAGAGACAGACTATGAATCTTCAGATCAGGTTTCCATTTCTTCTGATTCCTCTTCTGATCAGGAATATTCACTTTCCCCTTATGAGGATTCTGATGCTGAAGAATCAATTCCTTCAGCTTCTCCTTCTGAGGACTACTCTTTTGGGGAAACCTTGCATACCATGAGGGAGCACTTTCACTGGGAGAGCCAAGATTTTTCAGAATCTAAGAAAAGGCTCAGAGACTTCCTTTTACTACCTCAACACAGGCCGCTAGCCATTACATCCGTGTTGGACATTGTAGATGATGTGTTCTCGGAGTCTAGTCTGACCCCTGACTCTTTACCTCCAGCTCCTGTTAAGCCGGACAGATACTACAGGGTCCCTGACTCTCATAAATTCCTTTTCAAAAACCCTACTGCAGACCCAGAAACTATTTCTCAGGGTCCCAAAGGGGTCAAGGCTTCTACTGCAAAAAACCCTACCCCCTCTGACAGGGATTCTAGGGCACTGGATCGATGGGGAAAAAAGATTTACACATCTGCTACTTTGGCTATAAGGGCCTTAAATTGCCAGTTTCATATGCTCAAATATCAGCAATATATCATGACACTGCTTAAACAGAAAATGATGACAAATTCTGATTGTGCAGAAAACAAAGAAATGCAGGATTTATTGCATGCAGCTGAACAAGTTGGAAAGCATACTTTGCAATGTGGGTTTGATTCTCTGGAGGCCTCCTGCAGGGCCACTGTTACGGGTTCTGTCATTAGGAGGCATGCTTGGTTAAAGGAACAAACTCTGCCTGATCATGTTAAAGCAAAATTATTAGATGCTCCTTTACAACAGGATACCTTGTTTGGTGTTAAGGCAGAAGAGGTGTTAAAGAAAATGGAGGACAAAGCTAAATCTAAGCAAACGGTCAAGGACTTTTTACAAGTACAGCCACTTAGATTTAGCAAACACTGGCCTACAAAGAATTGGTCCTTTCCAGTCTCAGACAGACCTCAAAGGGGCAGATCCAGATGCCCTAGAGGCAGATCACAGCCGCAAGGATCCTACAAGCCTAAACAGTGGAGTGCTTCTACCTCCAAAGGGGGAGAAGACAAAGCACAATCATACAGAAAACAGTCCCAATGACATCCCCATACCTGCACCAAGCACTTATCTTCTGGCAGCACCCTTGGGGGAAAACTAGCACTTTTTTTCTCAAAATTGGCACATTATAACCCAGGACAAATGGGTTCTAGACATAGTGTCACAAGGCTACAAGTTTCATTTCCATACTCTGCCAAGGGCAAACGGTTGGCCAGACCTGCCAAAAAATCAATGGGCAGAGGCTCAAAAACAAGTCGCAGCTCTCATGGACATGAGGGCTATTCAGCAAGTGCCACAACAAGAGCAGGGACAAGGATTTTACTCAAGACTGTTCTTGGTACCCAGAAAGGACAAAGCATGGACACCAATACTGGACCTATCTATTCTAAACACTTTCCTGGATATAACAAAATTAAAGATGTTGACCTTGCAGCAGCTTCTGCCCATGCTGGACAGCAAGGCTTGGCTTGCGACTTTAGACCTAAAAGTGGCATACCTGCATGTCCCAGTCACAGTCATGCAGAAGATACCTCAGATTCAAGGCTGGCTCAAAGCATTACTAATTCTCTGCTCTGCTCTTTGGCTTATCTACTGTGCCCAGGGTCTTCACAAAGTGCCTGGCACCAGTAATTGCTTACTGCAGACAAAGAGGAATACAAATGTATCCCTACTTGGACGACTGCCTCATGCAAGCAGAGAACAAGGACATTCTATTACAGCATCTGACGTTTGTGATAAGACTTTTAACATGCCTAGGGTACACAGTCAACAAAAAGAAATCAAAACTAGTACCCTCTCAAGAGATAATATTCCTGGGTGCAAGCTTAAATACAACTGCCCAGATGGCTTATCTCACTCCAGACAAACAAAGGCAACTGACTACTTATTTCAAGGAAATGGCAATAAAGGCCCAGTTATCTGTAAGAAAAATTCTGCAGGCTTTGGGCTTCATGTCATTCTGCATCTTACTAATTCCATATGCAAGACTGCATATGAGGAAAATTCAATGGTACCTAAAAAGTGTCTGGTCACAACACTGCCACAGTCTGGAAACAATGATTACTCTAATTCCCTGCCTGCAACAGGAGTTTCGATGGTGGACAAAGGCTTGTCACTAAAACAAGGGACAGCCGTTCTCTCTACCCCCAGCCAGGCAGAGACTAACGACGGATGCATCAGATTATGCCTGGGGGGCACACATGGCCGGAAGAGGCATTCAGGGCACGTGGTCCACAAACCAAAAGCATCTAAATATCAATCAAAAAGAGATGCTAGCTGTTCAAAATGCCCTGACAGCCTTCAAGGACCTACTTCATCCGGGACAACTACTGATAAAGACGGACAACACCACAGTCATGTGGTACATAAACAAGCAGGGGGGCACTCATTCTTATCCCCTGTGCAGACTAACCATGACTTTATGGGGACAGCATTAACTTACCAAGTTCATCTGCAGGCACAATTCCTGCCAGGAAAGGAAAATACTCTGGCAGATGAACTAAGCAGAAACCTCATGGATCCCCATGAGTAGCACCTGGATCCACAAGTCTTCAGCATGATAACAAACACATGGGGAAGCCCGGACATAGATCTATTTGGCTCCCCTCAAAACAATCAACTAAAAAGATTCTGCACAAGGACTTATCACAGACAAGCTTGGAAACTGGATGCTTTATCTTTCAACTGGACAAACCTATCAGTATACACCTTTCCTCCACTGCCTCTCCTCCCCAAGGTACTCATAAAGGTCAGGCAGGAGAAACCAAAAATGATTCTGATTGCCCCAGACTGGCCACGCCAGTACTGGTATCCAATCTTGAGGAACTTGTCCCAATACCCAGCCTGGACCTTACCTCAAATACCTCATCTACTGTCCCAGCAAAACAATCAGATTCTGCACAGCCAACTCAGGACCCTAAACCTGGCAGCATGGCGGATAATGTAGCCATACAAACCACACCTCTCAGTAAAGCTGTGATGGATGTCATTTTAGAAGCCAGAAGACCTAGTACTAGAAAATCCTATGCTGGGAAATGGAAGAGATTTTGCACTTGGAACCAAGCTCAAGGAATTGATACAGTTGTCCCAAATATTCCTCAGATTTTGCAATACTTAACTGAGATGCTGGACAAAGGCCTATCTTTTTCATCAATTAAAATCCATGCCTCTGCCATTTCGGCTCATTACAATACAGAGCCACCACTCTTTTCTCATCCTTTATTAAAGCAGTACCTCAGAGGAGCCAAAAACTTAAGGCCTCCAAGGAGAATGCCAATACCTGCATGGGACCTCAATTATGTCTTGGAAAAACTCACCTTACCCCCTTCTGAGCCAGCTGCAACTGTGGATATAAAGTTCTTATCTTGGAAAACAGCTCTGCTCCTAGCAATAACTTCGGCAAGATGAGTTTCAGAGATACAGGCTCTCATGGCTGTGGAACCCTTTATCATTTTTTTATCCGGACAGGGTCTCTCTGAGAACAAACCCTACTTTTATGCCTATGATGGTATCCAGTTTAGCCCTTAACCAAACAATTCATTTGCCAACTTTTTATCCAAATCCGCAGAACAAGAGGGAGAAAATTCTGCATTCTTTGGACGTACACAGACAACTTAGATTTTACTTGGACAAAACTAAAGTTTTCAGAAAGACAGAACAATTACTAGTGGCATATGCTGCAGCATCACAAGGAAAGGTTATCTCCAAGCAGACTATTTCAAAGTGGATAGGTCACTGTATTCGTTTCTGCTACTCACAGCATGGCAAACCAGTGCCTAAGGGCATTAGGCCACATTCAATCAGAGCTGCAGCCACTTCTGCAGCCTTTCTCAGGGGAGTACCAACCAAAGACATTTTAGAGGCTGCTACTTGGAGTTCAGTGCATACCTTTACAAAACATTACAATCCGCCTCTTTACTCTAAATCCAGGGCAGGCTTTGCCACTGCAGTTCTGCAGGGCCTCATAGCCGCTCCTAATGCTGTCTAGCTCCAGCCACCCAACCATAGCTTTGGGACTCAGCCCAAATGTAATGACTGCAACAGTGAAACACAAAGAACATATTACAGTTGTGTACACTTACCTTAAATTTAGATGTTCGAGTGTATTCACTGTTGCAGTCCAGGTTACCCACCCACCATCCCCCATATTTTTGCTGGAACTTATCTTTACTTCTCTAATCTATACAACCTAGGTGGTGTATTTGGTTATAGATGAAGGTAAAGCTTATTTTGGTACATGTTTGTTTTATTTACATAAATTTAGCCTACCCTTTTGGGGGCACCTGACATCTGGGGCAAGAAAAACTGAATAAAATGGCGTCGGCTGCACCTTTTATACCCCTGACGACCTGACGTCAGGGAAGAGGCAACAGCAAACGAAGCAGGACCCAAGACTTTGGAATTCAGGCCGACTGAGGGCAACCTGCCAGCAGGATAACCCAAATGTAATGACTGCAACAGTGAATATATTTGAACATCTACATTTATGGTAAGTGTACACAACTGTACTTTCCCTCATCCTTGGGTGAGGAAGGCCTGTCTGTTAGATCTGCAGCATTGGTGAAATGTAGTAGTAGCTGAGGCAGATACAGCCCTGATCAAGAGAAACACACACACACACACACACTTGTACACACACACACATACACACACACACACACACACACACACACACACACACACACACACACACACACACACACACACAGACACACACACACACACACACACACACACACACACACACACACACACACACACACACACACACACACACACACACACACACACACACTTCATCTTCCAACCAGCCAACTTCAATAAGTCTGTGAGCAGCCTATGGAAAGAAGGATAGGCTACTCTACAAGCTACACAGCTGGGTCCTCATTATACCACTTGACTGTCACTGCTGGGGCAATAAATATACTGATAGGGTTTCCTTTCCTAGAAGAAGTAGGCTCTAGGACTCTCACCTAGCCTGGAGATGCCAATTTCAATTCTAAACTGGTGGACGGCCAGTGAGCACTCTAGCTGTGCAGCTCCCTTAACTTTCAACAATATCTAACCGTTTGCCTGCACATCCTGAGGAAAAATAGCAAATTTTCAATAGAAAAAAAGGCAACAAGCAAGCTACTAAGTGAAAAAGAGAAGAAAAAGACGGCTTGTTTTAATATAAAATTGCTGAAATAAATCAACCTTCTGCAACTTTATCTAGCTGAACATATTTTATCTGAAAAACAGTTAAATCAACGTTGGAAATGGAAAATTTACCAGAGCGCATGGATGCAGTAACTACCAAATCTAAACTATCAAATATAGTTACACCAGAAAAAGATACTGCATCAAAAAGGCTAAACACAAATAAAATTCAGCCAGAAATGACTAAACCTGCCCTTAGATCGAAGCAAGAACAAGCATTAACATTATAAGACCTTAAAATGGCATTATTTTTATTTATTTATTTATTTTACATTTGTAGACTGGGAAAGTCCGACTGGGTATATGCCCATTTTCACCCGAGGCCCAGGGAGAAAAGCTCCATATATTCAGACATATAAGATTTACATAATATAAGAGTACAATCTAGCATATCAGATGAAAAAATTCCTACAAAAGGCCGCTAAAGTAATAGCTTACCCCATCTCTATCTTAATCAATCGCACGATCCAAGAATCTTACATCCCCTCCATCTGGAAAATCTCACACATTCTTCCACTCCACAAAGGAGGGAACTCCACAGAACTCTCAAATTATAGACTTATCGCAATTCTATCTCCCCTAGCTAAAATAATGGAGATATGCATACAGAAACAACTATTGACTCACCTCACCCATAACTCTCTCCTAGCCTCATCCCAACATGGTTTTAGACCAGCCCACAGCACAACCACTGCCCTTCTCTCCTTCTGTCACACAATTAATTACAACCGTAATCAAAACCTGCTGTCCTCTGCCCTCTTCCTCGATCTATCTAAAGCATTCGACATGGTAAATCACACCTTACTCCTAGACTCCCTCAACTCACTATCCATAGATAAATCTACCTATGACTAGTTCCTCTCATACCTAAATGGACGACAACAAGTTGTATTATGGAAAGACAAGCTATCCCCCCTTCTACCCGTAACTCTTGGCGTTCCCCAAGGCTCCATTCTAGGTCCCCTTCTTTTCTCTATATTCATCAATGATCTACCCAAAATTATACCACAGGCTACCACCATACAGTACGCAGATGATTCCACACTTATCTGCACTGCCTCTACTCCAGCAGAACTACAATCCCTTACCCAGTCTACCTTTAACAAAGTAGAAAACTGGCTACATAATCGTTTACTCCTACTGAACCCAAATAAAACCAAACTATTACTGTTCTCCCCCACCCAAAAGCAAACACCACCAAAATTTACAGTCTCTTCAAACAATGGGACTACAATTTCCCCTGACCCAAACACCAAACTACTAGGCATAATCATTGACAACAATCTGAACTACAATGCCCATATCGACAAAACCATAAAAATAGTAAACAAAAAATAGGATCCATGTATAGAATAAAGAAATTTCTAACCCCAACTGCCAGAACCGCCATAGCTCACACACATCTTCTCTCCTCCCTTCTCTATGCCTCACCCATCCTTACTAATCTTTCCAAATCAAATCTCAACAAAATCACCAGCTGCTATAACAATATTGCTAGATTCGCCACAGGCTCCACATACAGAACCCATCATTGTTATAATCTTCAAAAACTAGGCTGGCTAGAACTACCAAATCTAATATACTATAACCAACTCATACTTGTTCATAAAATCCTCTACCAACCCACCAATACTCCTATTCTAACTAAAATCATCACCCCCTATAACAACTTAACATCCCTCCGCTCATCCAGCAGAATGCTAGTACAAACTACCAAATCATACAACTCAGCTGGAGACTCTCTTTTCTCCAAGTCTGCTGGAAAAAAACTCCCTTCCTACAGAAATAACCTCTAACAGCTCCCTGCCTCAATTCAAAAAGGCACTAAAGACACACATGCTCAAACTCTGGCTATTTCCATGCTTAAACCCAGACTGAAATAAACACAAATGATACTGAAAAAGTAACAATATTTACACTCCCTTCAAAACCCAAACTAACCCAAAAACACAGTAACTAACTAATTAAGCCCTTTGAAACTAAAACTAATCATAAACAAAATAACCAACTGTTTTCCCTACTTCACTGAAGTGTATACCAAGTCCTCCCTCAACAACCTATTTATTTATTTATTTATTTTACATTTGTTGACCGAGCTAGTCCAACTGGATACATGTCCATTTTCAGTGGAGGCCCGGGGAGAAAAGCTCCAAGGTCATAGTTAGATTAACAAAAACATTGATGTTGCTACACAAGATAATCTGCTGGTTAATACATATACAATTATAAACCTATAACATGTGAGTACAATTAAATACACTGATGCTTACAGACCAAATAAGAGAAAACAAGAATTATTAAATGATTTCACGAGGTACAGATTTGAACAGCCAGACAAGGAGGGCTTAAATAGAGTGTTCTTTGGTTTTTGGGTTAGGCGGAGGCTGAGAGAAGCCTAGGTACGACTGAGATAATAGCTTATTAGTCTGGACTGGAGCAAGGGCATAACCATTTGGATTTCAAGTATGCTCTAAGATGTAATTTAAATTGGTGCTGAGAGGGCATAAGTCTTAGGTTGTTTGGTAGGGCGTCCAGGATTTGCCAATGGAATTGGCATATAGTGCATCACCACCAGCATTGTTAGATTTCATGGTCCTTACTTGTAGACTTTTGGAAGACCTGAGGGAGTTTAGGTTGGAGTACGGGTAAGTATTTTGTACAGTGAGTGAGTTTTACTTGGATGGTTAATAATTTTAAAAGCCTCAGTTAGCTGGTTGAATTTGAGTAAATTGGGGAGTTCCAGCCATTCGAGAGACCTTAAATTTAGGCAGTGATGAGTGCGATAGGGCGTTCCTGTTATGAATCTGGCTATGTGATTATAGGTAGTTGTTAGTTTATTAAGTTCTTTCTTGTTTAGGAAGGAGAATATCGGGGAGGCATAAAGGAGAGTGGAGAGTAGGTGGGTTCGGGCAATAGTCAGTTTGGTGTGCGGAGTTAAGAAGGCCTTTATTCTATACATCGACCCAAGTTTTCTGTTAACCGATTTAATAGTTAAGTTTACATGGATATCAAATTTAAGTTTATAATCTATGGTCACCCCTAGTAGTTTGGTATTGGGCACGGGTAGATAATGGTCCCATTGTTGGAGGACACATGGAAAGTAGAATTGTTGGTGTTGAAGGGTTCTATAGTTTGAGCAGTCACTGAGGTGGGGAAAAAGAGAAGTAATTTGGTTTTGGCAGGGTTAAGTAAGAGTTTAAGTTCCGAGAACCATTTTTCTACAGCAGAGAAGCAGATTTGGGTTGTGGCTTGGAGTTTGGCGAGATTCATCAGAGCAGATCAGGGTGGAGTCATCTGCATATTGAATACAGGTGGCTTTGGGAATAATAGAGTGTAGGCCATTTATGAAAATGGAGAAAAGAAGGGGACCAAGGATAGATCCTTGGGGGACACCAATATTAGTAGGGAGTAGGTCTGATAGGCTGTTTTGCCACTGGACTGCCTGTTTTCTACTAGAGAGATAGGCATTAAACCAACTTATGGTTAGTTTACTAAGATGTAGTGTTTCCAGTGCCTGAAGCAGAAGTTGGTGGTTGACCATATCAAGGCTTTGACAGGTCTAGAAAGAGCAGAGGATATTAGTTTATTATTGCGATTGTGGTTGACTGAGTCTACAAAGGAGAGAAGAGCTGTGGTTGTGCTGTGATGGGGGCGGAAGCCATGTTGGGTATTTGATAGGAGGTTGTGATGTATGAGGTAGGAAATGAGTTGTTTATGGACACAGCGTTCCATAATTTTGGCTAAGGGAGACAGTATGGCTATGGGCCTATAGTTGGAGGTTTCTGTGGAGGGCCCTCCTTTGTGGAGGGGGATGATATAGGAGATTTTCCAGATAGAGGGAATAGATGCTTCAGAAATGGTTCGGTTGATCAAGATTGATACAGGGTAGGCTATGGCATCAGATGCTATTTGTAGGTATTTGGCCGGGAGCTGATCTGCCGCGAGGGTGGTTGGTTTCAATTTTTTCAAGAGGGTGCGAATAAAGGAGGTGGAGATGGGTTGTAGGTTAAAGGCCGTTTGGGTTGTATTAATAATTGGGGTTGCCACTGAGGGAGGCGTGGGAAGCTTGCTGGCAGGGGACTGGATGGTCTCAGTGAAAAAAGAATTAAAGGAGTTGGCTATTTCTGTTGGGTCATTGTCCATGAGTTTGTCGGGGGTGGGGGTAGTAGACTTACCAGGATGAAGTAAGCGGTTAAAACCAGCCCAGAATTTTTTGGGGTTATACTGATGTTTGTCTTGGAGGTGACAAAAATATTGTTTTTTATCAGATTTAACGGCTACTTTGGTTGAATTTCTTAGCTGGAGGAACTTGATGCGGTCTAGGGGGGTTTTTGTGGTTCTCCACTTATTCCAGGCCTGGTCTCTGAGTCTAATTTTGGATTTAGTTTCTTGTGTTAGCCAGGGTGCTATACATTCCTTAGTTCTCATAAGTCGATTAGGAGCATGGGAATTGAGTATCTTGAGGAAAGTGTTATTAAAGTATGAAACACTTTCATCTAAGGATAGGGTTTTTAGGATGTGCCAATTACAAGCTTTGAGATCAGCTAGGAATTTGTCAGGGACAAAATTTTTGCTATTCCT
Organism: Protopterus annectens; assembly: GCF_019279795.1. NCBI lineage: Eukaryota > Metazoa > Chordata > Ceratodontiformes > Protopteridae > Protopterus > Protopterus annectens. The sequence goes on from NC_056729.1 coordinate 906,780,487, forward strand.
TACTAATCTAGTTATGGGAGGAGTCTTGTTTGGACATTTGTGTTTTATAATAAAGGTAGCAAGGTGGTCACTAAGGTCATTGGGAAGGGTCCCTGTGGTATAGTTATTTGGATTCCTATTAGTAAGAATCCAGTCAATAATACTCTCCTTTTGTTGTGCATGTCCAATTCTAGTGGGAGAAAGAATATTTTGGGAAAAACCATGTAAGTTAATGGGGAGAGGATTTGATTGGGCCGAGTAGAGAGACCAGTCTATATTAACATCTCCTAATATTATTGTTTCTTGTGGATAGTTATTAGCAAGCCAACTAAGGGTTTGTTCAAAATTTTCTACATTTTTGCCCGGTGGTAGGTAGGTTACTATGAGATTAATACTTTTTTGTCTGTTTAGGGATATCTTAAGAGCAATCAGTTCCAGGTTTGGAACTTTTGGGGTTGCAGTGAATTCATTGTGATGCTCAAGGAGTTCTTGAACATCACAGCTATTCCACCACCCTTTCTGGTTGTACGATCAGCCCTGATGATGTTATATCCAGGAGAGATAATTTCCTCATCCTTGGTGCTTGGTTTGAGCCAAGTTTCTGATAAACACATTATGTCCGGGAGTGGATATCAAGCATGGCATGCAAGCTATGTACTTTATTGTTAATGCTTCTAATATTGAGATGGAGCAAAAAGAGGGAGTCTGCAGGTCTGCTAGCTGCAAGGCGGAGGTTAGGGTCTGGGTCACTAAGAGGGCCTGGGTTGGGGTGGATGCTCCCGTCATTAGTGATGGATTTTTTCAAATATTCTAGTATTTTTTGTAGTCTAGTTAGTAGCTTAAGCTGTTCTCTTGATGAGGATACTTTGGGGTACCTAAGAATAAAGTGTGTACTTTTAGGGATAAGGTGGGTAGCGGAGTAGAGAGAGGGGGGGGATAAGAGTAGTGGTATTTTGGGAATACAGGGAGGTCTGACCCTTAGGAAGGTAGATTCTATTTAGGGCTTGTGTTTCATAGGCTGTTAAGAGATACGATAGGATAAGGAGTAAAAGTACTAGGGGGAGGGTAGTAAATGAGGTTCTGTCCATGGTGAGGCTGATATCTCAGCGTCAATAGGGCTAGGGGCGATACCTAAGTCAGCAGGAAGCTGGAGGTAGTAGTAGGGTAAGATAAATGGAGAGAGTTAGGCAGGTGGGCGGGTTAGGTTTAGTGGTGGGGAGTGGTAGAGAGATGGGAGGGGAGTGGACAGTTCTGATTGGGTAGTGGAAATGGGGATGGGCTTAATGACCAAATAAATGTAGAGGTAGTGGGGGCGGGTGGGAATAGGGGGCAGGGAGGGGAGCGGAGCAAGCCCGAGCGTAGCGAGGGCGAAGCGGAGCGGGGACTACACCACAGGATTTCCCTGGGTCTTAGAGGAAGCCAGGTTTAATGGTAGCTACCTAAATTCTACTATTGTTCCTTTGATTTTATTTCTTATTAGCCGATTTTTATGTAAAAGGAACCTGTATTCAAAAGATTTTATACTACCTGGTACCTTTATTACAGTACAAGGTGTTTGGCAAATTATAATGAAAGGGGTAGTTATTTATTTACCCTGAGTCTCTTACTGGGCTATTTTAAAGTTGATTATGCCTTCGCCTGGTGGGGACTTTTTAAAGTCGTTTATGCATTCGCACTGGTGGGGTCCTGAGGGTCCTGAGTGCCACTCGGTAGGCGACTGGATTTGGGGCTACCTAAGATGGAGGCAACAGAAAGAAAATAACTTTGTACAGTGTTTGATGCAGTAACAGACAGAAATACACAATGCAGCAACAGTCAGATTTCACAGTGCAGTACGAGGATGATTTCAACAGCCTTTGTGAATCTAAGCATTGGATAACAGCTAGTTGTATTATGCAGTAATTTACTTCCCTTTGGCGACTTAAGAATACACTACAACGCACTCTGTTTGTCTGATAAAACAATAGCTAAATAGCTAACATTAGGTGTTTGCAGCATAAAATATTTTGTATCAAGCTTGACAATGAGGTTACATCCTCCGACCAGAAAATAAGGTCTAACAAGCAACCACTTTCAACTGAAGCATTTGGCAGTATAAGTAAAACAACACGCGGTTTTCAGCTTTTAAACAGTCGCTAGTGCACAACTGCATCCAGATCCAAACAATTAATCCATTTTCTAGAGTAGCATTTAGGTAAACGCTAATGTACATTTACTTTTACCACTTTTACCACATACTTTTTGCAAAACGCCAGTTGCATCTACACAGCGCTTACAATCATGGCTACAAGCAGGGTTACTTGATAAAATTACTAACAGTAATCAAAACAGCAGTAAAAGTTATAGTTATATTTATCAATTTTATGTACAAACAGAGCAATATGCAATTGTTACATCCTCCACTAAACAAACCCTTCCTTATACCCTTCTTCTCCTTTCCCCCCTGCTTTCTATCTGAATTTTCCTATCGCTCAGTCTTACCCCTACCAACAGAAAGTCCTCTCTGACTTCAATTCTTCAAATAATTTTTCCTTTCTATCATACCTTTTAGCAACCTATAACTGTCTTCTATCTCTGACCCATTGCTAACTTTCAGAACTCTTTTCAATATGCTCCCCCCCTCAATTTGTTATCTAAACTTTGTAACAGCTGTATTCCTATATTTTAAACATCTTGTTACCTATATTTTTATCTGTATTAAATAATACATTCCTATATTTTAAACATCTTATTACATACACTATTATTTGTATTTAACATCTATTCTTACATGTTTTTGTTACTAAATGTTTTTGATAATAATTGGAGATTTTCTCCCCGGTCCTCCACTGAAAATGGATATGTATCCAGTCGGACTTTCCCAGTTAACAAATGTAAAATAAATAAAAATAAATTAAATAAAAAAAGAAAGTATAACTATAGTAAAGACACAGTTCAACAGGAGAAATGACCTATATGTGAGAGTATAATATCACAAGGAAGGCTCCATATATTCAGACAAGCAAAATTTCACATAATTTAAGAGTATAATCTAGCATTTTAGAGGGAAAAAAAACAAAAGAAACAGCGTATTTATAGCAAAAACACAGTCTGATAGGTAATGACATATGTCAGAGTATAATAACAATATAAGGTGCAAGACATTTGCCTAGTAGTATTAATGTCTCACATAGAGAGAAGAGTAAACATCGTACTGCAATCATCTGCTAGTTAAAGGATATGAAATAGTAATGAAATACTGATAACCTGTTGACAGCTAATAGTAGAGCTGGCAGCTAATTAGTGGTACAGGAGAAGGTGGGGGGTTAGTTGGGGTATGGACAAGGACATAGCCAGTGAGATTTTAGGTGTGCTTTAAGAGCATTTTTGAAGAGACTGATGGAAGGGAGGGTAGTTATGGCAGTGGGAAGTGAGTTCCAAATTTTGGATATGGAGTAGGAGAATAGTGCTTCTCCTGCAGAGTTGTTGGGTTTGGCGACTTGGTGTAGATTTTTGTTGCAACCACTGCAGCAAGAAATCCAAGGATTTGCACACAAACTAAGTACTTTCAGCTCAAGCATGGACCAAATTATCCTCAGATTAGAACAAAATTAAGCAAAAATCATGGACAATGAAATAAAAATACAAGAGATGCAGAAATCAATACAGGCTAATGCAAAAAGTATTATAGAATTGCAACAAAACGTTCTGGACATAGAAGCAAGAAACAGACAAAATAATCTCATTATCAGGGGAATACCAGAATCAGTTGCAACCACTCAAATAAACACAGTTACAAAAGAAATACTAAGCACAGTACTGCAGGATAAAGAGCTTTTGGGGGACATAACAATTGAAAGAGCTCACAGATCCATAAGACGCTCAAAAAACATGGACTTTCCAAGACAAATATATGTCAGAATCCTTAATTCAGCTCATGTACAATCAATATTATCTGCATATAAAACCAAGAAAGCAATCACATGGAGAGGACACAAAATCACAATAAGCCAAGGTCTTCCTCTTGAAATAACAAAATTGTCAGAAACTTAATAAATACTGTGCTTACCTTATTGAAAAAAATATCCGCTTTCAGATGAAATATCCTGCTACACTAGTATTTCACCATAAAAATGAAAAAATATCAATAGATTCACCAGAAGAAGCAAAAGTCAAATTTCTTCGTCTCTACAATGTGAATCCAGCATGAAAAAAGACAATCCACCTTTGCTGAAGAATTTAAATGATATCATCTTCTGTTTCAGGCTGAATCCTGCATATTTCGACTTTTTCTTGAGCTACATACTTAAATATGTTTATTTTTCCACTTTGCTGAGTAGGCCGAGAGGTCTGTTAGCATGGTGATGTCCCATTACCCATGATTCCATGCAGCTACAATGTGTTTGCTATAACCTTTCACCTTTCAACTCATCTCATCATCTAAATGACCTAGGAACCCCAGTGCATTACTGGGAATGGATCTAATATAAACAAGACATTACAACACTGAAAAACGACATTAGACTATTTGCCAAGCCAAGCATACTGACAGAATCTGTGCAGCAGAATGTAAGCAGACAGACTGATGTTTAGTTACTTTCTATGCTAGAGAATGTTGAAGTTAATGCAGTTATTTTAAAGGGGCAATGCAGAATATTATTTCAAAGAACTTCTTAAAGAGATGATTAGGTGGAATATAACATGTTTTTTCTCTTAATCTTAATTATTAGGTGAAACCTTCCTATACTCATGTTTATACAAAGCTGTGAGATATACATAAAGAAAAGACTGAAAATTATTATATTAGATAGCAGTTGCATACTCATATATGCTGTGGCAAAATTACATTTATGATGATATGATGTTGGCCTTGTACCAAAAACAAATATGATTTATTTGATGAATGCCTTAAGGTAAAATATGCAATAGGAATGTGTACTTGTTTTATTATTTTTTTTTCTCTAGGAAAAGTGAACAGTGTTTACAAGATATTGTAGAAATTATATATACAGTTGAGGCATTTTTAATTTTTATTTTTTATTTTTTTTTTTGTCTTTATCTTTATTAGGCTATAATACTAAGCAAAATGCATGTATATGTATATATATATATATATATATATATATATATATATATATAGAGGAAAATAAAACAAAAAGTTAGATATTTGTAATACACATGTATTGAAGGCGAAAGATAGTATATTGTTGTTAGAGTGGCAGCAGTACTGTTTAATAATGCCAGTCTAGTATTTTTTTTCCTCTTCTCTTTTGGTGTGCATAGATCTAGCTCATACAGATATACTGCATTGTATTTTTTCTCTTTTCTTTAGTTTGTTTGTATTAGTCAGGCATTTGCATGTAATTATAAATGCACCTTATAACTTGGTATAGCTTGAAAACAAAATGACATAGGGATGTTTTATTATTTTTCTTGATATATATATATATATATATATATATATATATATATATTTATTTATTTTTTTTTTTTTTTTTTTTTGGGGGGGGGGGGGATTTCAGGGCTTGTATAGAAGAATTAAGGACCTTATTTAGAGTTTTAGTATATTCCTTTGGTTTGGTTATAAGGCTATCCAAAATATTTTGATTACATTTACTAATATAATACATAGGTTTAAAATGGTAAGATATTTAAAATTGATTCTGAATACGGGTACAGGGAGGCTGCTATATAGAGTTGATGGATATGGTTGTGCACGTTTGGAAAATAGTAGGTAATTTTGACATCCCTCTGCTCTATAAGACTTACACCCAGAATCAGTCACAAAACTCCTTTGATTTTTAGAAGTTTTGTTTATCTAACATTACAGAGGGATGGGTGGTTAGGCACACAAAGGGGGGGGGGGGGTAGGAGACTAGAAGTCACTATGTGGAAAATACTAAATAACACTAATACACAACAATATATATTTATATTATCACATTGCTTATTGTGCTTTATTAACACTAATCAAGACATATTTTTACACTTTCAGAAATGATGTCTTTAGCTTCATGGAACGTTAAGGGAATTTCAGACAAAAGTAAACGGAATCTAGTCATGCATATTATATATCAAAGTAAAACAATGATAACCTTTCTTCAATAAACTCACCTGATTTCACATTTCTGGGACAGGGAGAGAAAAAGTAAAGGGGTCAAGCATATAATAGCTGCTGGACACAATTCTACTTCCAGAAGGGTTTCTATCATTATAAACAAAGCCTATCAGGGGGAAATTGTTTCCATGAAGACTGACTTGAATGGTAGATGGGCTATGTTTACCTCCAATTTCCATAGCATAAATAAACCTTTACTTTTCCTAAAGATATATAGTCCCTGCTCTAACCAACAAACATTTATTTATGAAATCTTTAACTTACTTATTGCATTTCCTAATCATTTATATATAATCAGGGGAGATTGGAATGCAGTAATGGAACCTGACAAAGATAGATCCAATAAAGAAACCAAGCAACCGCATATCATAAATATAGTGAATTACAAAATACTTTCGAGCTAATTGATCCATATGAGAATTTCCAACATACAAAACAATATCCAAATATACCTTCTTTTCTACGTCTCATAAATCTTGGTCTAGAATAGACGCCTTCCTGATGTCTCAGTTCTTTCGGTCGTATAAGCTAAAATACGGCCTTTCACCTAGATCTGTCTCGGCTAATTCTAAAATTAATATATTCATAAGCCTACCAAATTTCAGCCAAAACATATCTTATTTTAGTAAGTGGACTTTAAACCCAAAAATTATTCAGAAACAAGACGTAGCTAAAGAGATCAACAGTATACTCACTCAATTAGATGAAGAAATCGTAATTACTCCAATACCTTATGATAAGCAATGGGAAGCTGCAAAAGCAGTTATTAGAGGTGTCATAATTCAAAAATCTGCCTGGTTCAAGAAAAAGTATAATAATACCAAAACCACATTAGAGTCACAAATTGCGTCAGCAGAACTACAATTGCAACAAAAATATTCAAAAGAATTAGAGGAAAAATGTATGGAATGGCAAAAACTATATAAGCATTACTTAGAAAATTTAACTTTTTTAGAAAGCAGGTCTTTATATCAATGCTCAGAATGGGCTCAAACACCCTCAAGATTTCCAGCCAGGCTAGTAAATATTAAGAGTGGCCCACCAAAAATTAAAGAATTACGTTATGAAGGACATAAATTTCAGGAAAACCAAGACATATTAAATGTATTTGAGAACATATATAAAAGGCTGTACAACATGCACTTACCACTCTCAAATGACAAACTTAATGAGTTCATTCAAAGTTTAAAATTTCCACAAGTTACACAAGAACAACAAAAACTTTTAGGGGCACCACTACACCTAACAGAGATAAAAGAAGTAATAAAAAATCTCAAGCCAGGTAAATCTGCAGGACCTGATGGATTTACCTCTGACTTTTATAAAATATTCTCAGAACCGGTCTCTAAAATCCTACTTAAAGTATATAGCTATATAATACAACATGAGATAACAGACTTATATATAAATAATTCTAAGACCATCCTTCTACTTAAACCGAATTCTGTCCTGAAGGATCCCACTAATTATAGACCAATAGCCCTCATAAATACTGACTTTAAAATCTTTGCTCATATTTTAGCCAACAAGTTGAAGAATATACTTCCCTCTATTATATCGCATAATCAGTTAGGTTTTATGGTACACAGGCAAAAAAGTGATAACACTCTGTTACTAGACACAGCTATCAGATTACTAAAAACAGATAAACATCCCAAATACGTTATTGCCGCACATGCTAGTAAAGCTTTCGACAGAGTAAATTTAAACTTTTTATTTTAATGTTATGCCTTTATTTGGTTTTCCTAAAGAATTTATTAATAAAGTTAAGGTTTTATATCAGATGGCCTCAACTTCCATTCAGATTAATAATAATAAAACAAAACATATCCCCATTTCAAATGGCACGAGACAAGGGTGTCCACTTTCTCCTTACCTCTTTAATTTATACCTAGAACCCATACTTCTTTATATATCACAGAAATCTTTTCTACACATTCCAAAAGTATTAAATACTAACATTATATATTCGGCATTTGCTGATGAGTTAAATATATACTTACAACTCCCCACAACAGATATTCCTAAAATACTGACAGCCATTGAAAAAATTTCAGAGATTTCAAATTACAAACTAAATCCAAACAAATCCCAACTTTTCCCACTAAATCCCATAGGACATATGCACTTTTACTTCCCGGAGAGCAAAATAAAGATAACTTATCAACTAAAATACTTGGGGGTAATATATACTCCCAATTTTAGTGAAATTATTAAAAATAACTTAACCCATACCTGGAATACTATTGAAAATGATATGAACAGATGGAAAAATATCAATATGTCTTTGTTATCAAAAAGCAGTATCGTTAAGATGAACATGCTACCAAGAACTATTTTCCAAATGAACGCTACCTTCACAATTATACCTAAAAAATTTTTTATAGACATGGAAAGAAGTATATCCAGATTTATTTGGTATCCTAAATCTACTAGAATCAAATGTGAAAAGCTTATACTTCCTAAATCTAAAGGTGGGTTAGGGTTACCTGATTTTAAGTTATACTACGGTAATATCCAGGCATATAGACTATGTCAAATCTTAAATTATGAGTCAAACACAAATGTATGGTCCCCCTTATGGTCTAGAATTTGGTATGAACAAATTAAGACATTTGGGTGCTATTCTAGGGCTCTCCTATTAAACTTAAACAAAAACTCTGTTTATGTTAAGAATTTACATCCACTTATTAAACAAATGGTTTTAACTACTCTAAAGCTCTTTTCATCTGTACAGTTATTAAATGCCGTCCTTCTACTGCAACCTATACACCTTAATCCTAATTTGCTACTAAATAATAAATTGATAAACTTGCAAGAGTATCCCTTAATAAGGGATATTACAGTATGGGAAATTTATAAATGGAAGGAATGTGATATTACACAATTACGAGAGCAATTAAATCTCCCAAAGAAATATGTAATTATTATGAACTCACTCAAATACCTTGTAAACACTAAATTTCATACTGAAAATTTTGATAAACAAGATACTAGTTTGTCCCAGTTAATTCTAAAGAATCTAACTACCAAGGGGAAAACAATCTCTAGAGTCTATAAAGTTATAAATGATATAAAACATCAGAAATGTACTTTATTCTCCTCATACTGGCAGAAGAAAACCCCCCAAATTACTGAACAAAATAAAAAAGATGCCATTGAAAACACGCTCAAATTCAGCCCGTTCAAAAAGTTATTCTACACCCAACTTATGATTAACAATAATGCATTCTTTACCCGTCAAAAAATTAGTAAATTTAATAACAAATACTCACCTGAATGTCCTCAATGCAAGAAACAACCAGCAGACATTCTACTTGTTATGTGGGAATGTAATAAAGTTCATAACTTATGGTGTTCACTAAGGGCAAGACTAGAGAAAGTGGGCTACCAAAATAGTACTTTATCCTGGGAAACAGTTATACTGCACATAAATATGAATAATCTTCCCAGAGTCTAACAGCATGTCCTCGCCACCATATGTTCTCTAGTCAAATTCTATATTACAAAGAATTGGACTATTGCAACTCCACTCACATGGGAAGGTTTTAGAACTGTAGCAATCAAATACATTGCCTCCCACAAGCTACTATATGTTACTAAGAAACGTAAATATTACCAAGAGTATTGGGAATACTTATTAGATTTCATTCTCAAGAGGTAAAAATATTAAATCTAAAAGAGAAATATGCAATATAGGTTAGACAATTAATAAGGATATACTTAGAACCTTTTTAACATTGTCATTTTATAAATATTTGCGTAGATAAGTTGATTAAAAAATCCCATACCCTATATAAAGAGGTTTTAGTTTGACTTTCCCTAGTATATGTAATAAACAACTAATGGTACTGTTTTATTCTTCTTATCACTGCAGAATATGTGGTTAGTACAAAAACTGGATTTTTGAAGTGACTTCTTTGTATATAGAATGTTATGTTTCATTGTATGTTGTGTGTGTAGCTTATTGTATAATGTCTTATATGTTGTAACCTAAAAAACTTCAATAAAGAAAATTTTTCAGAGATGCCAATTTCTAACCCTGTGTAATGAGTGACCTAATTGGGTGCAGATAAATCAGGTCATGAAGCCACTGGGCAGTGTCCTGTGGGGGTGGGCAAACAAAGCAGCAAGCCATGGGGGCCATGGTAAATTGAAGTGTAAAGTAAAGTAAAGTAAAAACTTTATTGTCGTTCAGACTGTACAACCATAAAGTGCACAGCTGAATGAAATGACATTGATACACAACACAGACCATTGCAACAAAAACACAAGCACGCAATCTCATAAACAATGTACACACACATAAGAGAGAGTCCCAGTCATCTTAAGCTCCATCTTCGCACCAGCAAGTCCCAGTCCAGTTCCACTGATCCAACAAAACAGACATCAAAAAGTAGTGTGTTCAGCACGCATCCAAGTAGATAAGTCGGGTCTCCATCATCCGCTTTCATTTCTTCTTTCATTTAGAAGAATAAGAAACTGCAGCTTGACAAACAGAAAAATGAGTCTGAATAACTGATAGGTGAGCTGTACAGCTGCAAGTCACTAAGGAGAGTGTGAATGCAAGAAAGTTTGCTTTGAGCTCTTATACGTTAGCTGCATTCTTCATGCCTTCATCATCCTTGGTCTCATGTTCAGCCTTAAGCTCACAATAAGGTTGTCTTATTATTTTAATGCAGAGAGTTCAAAACTTTTGCCTTTTGTTGCTCATTGAGTAAGTTGTCTATGATAGTCTAGTTTATGTGTGCCTGGCTGTGTGGTATTTTTTTCTTTGTTTCTGAAGCCTTGTCACTCTGTGGAGTATAGGCGTGAAGACTTCTTTGACAGTGAGAATGTTCCAGCTGGCAACTGTTTCTGTTTGGGGGTTAATTTCAGTGTTTGCATTCTGGAGTTTACAAAGAAAGTCTTAAACTAAAGCTTCTCTCTTCAAACGTGTTACGTAGTATGTATCTGTTTCCTACATTTCTAACAGTTTTTTACTAACTTTTATTTTGCTTCATAAATAAATGAAAGTAAAATAAAAAGAATACAAAGTGAGAATACAATTTCTTTCACAGATAAGATGTTCATCGTGTGACACTGCTGCAGTCATTACACTTGGGTTATCCTGCCGTCAGGCGGTTCCCCAGTTGGCCTGAGTTCCAAAGTCTTGGTCCGGCCTCGCTTGCTGTTGCTTCTTCCTTGACGTCAGTGCGCCAGGGGGATATAAGATGCAGCCGGCGCCATTTTCTTCAGTCTTTCTTGCCGCGCGGTGCCCGAAGCAGAAGCAGTTCTCAAGTGCCGGTCGGGCGACTCCTGAGATTTTCATACCAAATCCAGAACCAAAGTCTTCTAAAAGCTAAGTACCCCGTTGGGGGAACTTTTTCTTGCCTCAGACCGATGTCAGTAAAAGTTAATAATTGTATTTCTTGTGGGAAGCAAATACCTCATAAGGATTTCCACTACTACTGTATCCCATGCCTAGGCCCAGACCACGACGTCACTGATTGTTGGTTTTGTGCTAGGTTTAACAAGTGCACTATTAAACGTCGGTTTGATTTTGCCCGACATTATTTTGGCAGAAACTTTTATTACACTATGCTGTCAGAACTTCCGACAACCGGAATTCATAAAAAGCGCAAGGGCAAGGACAGGCATCCGAGGCCCGAGACTGATGACGAGGCCTCTTCTAGGCCGGTCGCCGGTTCTCCGGTTTTCAGTGAGGCACCTATGCAGCCCCTGACGACCGCATCTGTAGAACCACAGACCACCTCCGACTCCCACGTGGAGCTGGCTGGGCCTTCGGATGCTCCTGAAATTCAAATTGCCGAGCTTAACCCTACAGAGGGAACCGAAGTAGCTGAACAATCCACAGCTTCAGAGGGTGTTTTCAGACCTACCCATTTAACAATTAAACCCTCTGTTAAGTCTAAACCTCCCTTAAAAGCAAAGAAACAGACACAGCAATCTCCAGGGCAGGCTTCCATGCCTAAGAAACAAATGCTAAAAATGGCCGAAGACCTAATCACCCTGATCAGAGGGTCCCAACCCCCTCCAGATAAAAGGCCCAGACAAGAAGCAGACTATGAATCTTCAGACCAGGTGTCCATTTCCTCTGACTCATCCTCAGACCTAGGGTATTCCTTACCCCCTTATGAGGATTCTGATGCTGAGGAATCCATCCCATCAGCCACTCCGCCTGAGGACTACTCCTATGGGGAGACCTTACATACCATGAGGGGTCATTTCCACTGGGAAGGATTACTCAGAATCCAAGAAAAGGCTCAGAGACTTCCTTTTATTGCCTCAACACAGACCCCTTGCTATTCTGCCAGTGTTAGATATTGTGGATGATGTATACACTGAATCCAGCTTAAACCCTGACTCCTTACCACCAGCCCCAGTTAAGCCAGATAGATATTACAGAGTCCCTGACTCTCACAAATTTCTATACAAAAGCCCTGTTGCTGACCCTGAAACTATTTCTCAGGGACCCAAAGGGATTAAGGCCTCGTCAGCTAAAAACCCAGTCCCCTCTGACAGAGATTCCAGAGCATTAGACAGATGCGGCAAGAAAGTTTATACATCTGCAACTTTAGAAATGAGAGCCTTGAAGTGCCAGTTTCACATGCTAAAATATCAGCAATTTTTAATGTCTCAGTTGAAACAAAAGATGCTTCCAGATTCAGATCCTCCTAATTTGAAAGAAATGCAGGATTTATTGCATGCAGCTGAACAAGTGGGAAAACATACTTTGCAATGTGGTTTTGATTCCTTAGAGGCCTCCTGTAGAGCAGCAGTTACAGGCTCTGTCATCAGAAGGCATGCTTGGTTAAAAGAACATACGCTACCAGATAATGTTAAGGCCAAATTACTGGATGCACCTTTGCAATGGGATGTATTCTTTGGAGTTAAGGCAGAGGGCGTATTAAAAAAGATGGAGGATAAGGCAAAATCTATGCAAACGGTCAAAGATTTCTTACAGGTTCAACCTCCTCGTTTTAGCAGAAATTGGCCAACAAAAAATTGGTCCTTTCCAGTCACAGACAGACCTCAAAGGGGCAGATATAGACGTCCAAGAGGTAGAGGTCAGACACAAGGGCCTTACAGACCTCAACTATGGGGTACCAGGCCAGAAAGAAGGGGAAGACAGACCTCAACCTTATAAAAAACAGTCTCAATGACTTCCCACTACATCTGCCAAACAGCTCTCTCTTGGCAGCCCCCTTAGGAGGAAAACTGACTCTTTTCTATCACAATTGGCATTGCATCACCAAAGACAAGTGGGTTCTCAACATCATATCTCAAGGTTACAGGTTCCACTTCCACACTCTTCCAAGGTTAAAAGGAATGCCAAATCTGCCACCAAATCAATGGGCAGAGGCTCAAAAACAAATTACAGCACTCATGGACATGAGAGCTGTTCAAAAGGTACCACCACAAGAGCAAGGACAAGGATTTTACTCACGACTCTTTCTGGTTCCCAGAAAGGACAAAGCCTGGAGACCCATTCTGGACCTTTCTTCTCTGAACACTTACCTGGATATTCCGAAATTCAAAATGTTGACACTACAGCAGTTTCTTCCCATGCTGGTCAAGAAAGCTTGTCTCGTGACTTTGGACCTCAGAGAGGCATACCTGCAGGTCCCTATCAGACAAAACTGCAGAAGATACCTCCGATTCCTAGCAGGTTCAATGCACTATCAATTCTTCACAAAGTGCCTGGCACCAGTAATTGCATTTTGCAGGCAAAAAGGAATTCAAATTTACCCATACCTGGACGACTGCCTAATCCAAGCAGAGAGCAAGGACATTCTTCTAAAGCATCTGGCGTACGTAAAAAACTTATTAAGTTGCATGGGGTACACAGTAAACGAAAAGAAATCAAAACTAGTGCCTTCACAACAGATAATATTCCTGGGTGCCAGCTTAAACACAATGGCCCAGATGGCTTATCTCACGCCAGACAAGCAAGGACAACTGACTCAGTATTTTCATTTAATGGCAACAAAGACCCAACTCCCTGCAAGAAAATTATGCAGGCCTTGGGCTACATGGCATTTTGCATACTACTAATTCCATATGCCAGACTGCATATGAGGAAACTACAATGGTACCTAAAGAGTGTATGGTCTCAACACTGTCAAAATTTGGAAACAGTTATACCACTAATTCCTTGCCTACAACAGGAGTTTCAATGGTGGGCTCAAGCTTGTCACCTCAACAAGGGACAGCCTTTTACTCAACCCACAGCCAGGCAGACACTGACAACAGATGCATCGGATTACGCCTGGGGAGCACACATGGCAGGAATATGTATTCAGGGCGAGTGGCCCGCAGAACAAAGACATCTCCACATCAATCAAAAAAAGATGCTAGCTGTACAAAATGCAATTATATCTTTCAAGGACCTGCTACATCCAGGACAACTACTACTAAAGACAGACAACACCACAGTTATGTGGTACATAAACAAGCAAGGGGGGCACACACTCCTACCCCCTCTGCAGACAAGCCATGAACTTGTGGAATACAGCTTTAAACTACCAAGTTCATCTGCAGGCACAATTCCTTCCAGGAGAGGAAAACACACTGGCAGACGACCTAAGCAGAAACATCATGGATCCTCACAAATGGCAATTGAGTCCACAAATATTCAGAATGATAGCACAAAAATGGGGGAAACCAGACATAGATCTGTTTGCATCCCCAATGAACTGCCAACTACAGAAATTCTCCACAAGGAGCTACCATCCACAAGCATGGAAAGTGGATGCCCTCTCATTCAACTGGAAAAAACTACAAGTATACGCTTTCCCTCCTTTACCTCTCCTTCCAAAGGTACTCATAAAAGCCAGGCAGGAAGAGCCAAAGATGATCCTGACTGCACCAGACTGGCCACGCCAGCACTGGTACCCAATCTTAAAGAACTTAGCACAAGAACCACCCTGGATTTTACTTCAAATCTCACAGCTGTTGACACAACACAACAATCAGATACTTCACAGCCAGCTAAAGACCTTAAATCTAGCTGCATGGAAAATTCCTTAACCCAGCAAACATTGCCTCTCTCCAAAGCTGTTATAGATGTCATTCTGGAGGCCAGAAGGCCTAGTACCAGGAAAGCCTACTCGGATAAATGGAAGAGATTCTGTGCCTGGAACCAAGCACACAGCCTTGACCCTCTTGTCCCAAACATTCCTCAGATACTTCAATACTTAACTGAGATGCTGGACAAGGGCCTCTCCTTCTTATCCATCAAGATTCATGCCTCAGCCATTTCTGCTCATTACAACATGGATCCACCAATTTTTTTCAAATCCTTTGCTCAAACAGTACCTCAGAGGGGCTAAAAACATGAGACTGCCCAGTAGAGCACCTACACCAACTTGGGACCTCAACTTTGTTTTGGAAAAATTAACCTTACCTCCTTTTGAGCCAGCTAACACAGCAGAACTAAAATACCTCTCTTGGAAGACTGCTCTGCTACTGGCAATAACATCAGCAAGAAGAGTTTCAGAATTACAGGCACTAATGGCAGTGGAACCTTTCCTCATCTTCCACCAGGACAGGGTGTCCTTAAGAACTAACCCTACGTTTATGCCAAAGGTGGTATCAAGTGTGGCTCTAAACCAAACTATTCACTTGCCAACTTTTTATCCAAAACCACAGAACAAAGGGGAGAGACTACTACATTCCTTGGACATTCACAGACAGTTACGCTTCTACTTGGACAAAACCAAAGCTTTCAGAAAATCTGAGCAATTATTGGTAGCATATGCTGCAGGAGCACAGGGAAAAGCTATTTCAAAGCAGACTATTTCAAAATGGATAGCTCACTGTATACGTTTCTGCTATACCCACCATGGGAAACCTGTACCTAGCAGCATTAGATCTCACTCCACCAGGGCAACAGCCACTTCAACTGCCTACCTCAGAGGAGTGCCTACCAAGGATATTTTAGAAGCAGCAACATGGAGTTCTGTCCATACTTTCACCAAACATTACCATTTGCCTTTATATTCCAAATCCAGAGCTGGCTTTGCCACTGCTGTTCTGCAGGGCCTTATAGCCACCCCTAATGCCTTATAGATCCATCTTCCCTACCTCAGCTTTGGGATTCCACCCAAGTGTAATGACTGCAGCAGTGTAAGACGATAAACATAGTACAGTTTTGTACCTACCATAAATGCTGATGTTCGAGTGTAGACACTGCTGCAGTCCAGGTTACCCTCCATCCTTCCCCTCTTACTTTCTGGTACGTACCCAGGTCTTCTACCCTTATTTTCTAAAGGGAGTATTTGCTGGTAATTAAAAAAGGTGGTTTGCTTTTCTGTTATATATTTCACTAGCAATTTGCAAGGCCTACCTATTTGGGGGCACCTGACATCTGGGGCAAGAAAAACTGAAGAAAATAGCGTCGGCTGCATCTTTTATCCCCCTGGTGCACTGACGTCAGGGAAGAAGCGACAGCAACTGACGCCAGACCAAGACTTTGGAACTCAGGCCAACTGGGGAACCGCCTGACAGCAGGATAACCCAAGTGTATGATTGCAGCAGTGTCTACACTCGAACATCTACATTTATGGTAGGTACAAAACTGTACTTTTTGTATGGTAGCATTTCAATAGAAGAGAAGCATTGTTGAATGTTTACAGTAATTGCAAGATTATGCAGTTTAGAGAGCTTCTAAATCACTTTTGCTTTGCATGATGTTCTTCATACCACATTGCTGCAGTCCTAACACTTGGGTAGTCCGCTGTCCCAGTCGGCCCGAATACCAAAGTATATGGCTGACGTCGGTCAAGGCGCATTAGTCTGACGTCAGGACGTCAGGGTACAAATGCGCATGACCGACGTCATATCCTCAATCTTTTTTGCCGCATGGTCCGATGCAGAAGCAGTTTTGCAAGTGCAGGTTGGCGTTCTGAGATTTTCCGAAGTCGGAGTTTCAGACCGAATCCAAGTTGGCTAAGTACCCGTTGGGGATTATTTTGGTTTTTCTTGCCTCAGTATTTTACCGGATGTCAGAAAAAGTGAATAACTGTATTTCTTGTGGGAAACAGATACCTCATAGGGATTACCATACCTTGTGTATACCTTGCTTAGGGCCTGAGCACGACGTGGTTGGCTGTCGCTCTTGTGCTAGATTTAACAAACGCACTATAAAGAGAAGATTGGATTGTGCCAGGTTAGTTTTTGGGAAGCGGTGTAATTATAAAATGCCGTCGGATGCTCCGACGCCCGCTTCGTCAAAAAAGCGCAAGGACAAAACAGCAAAGCCTAGGCTGGAAGAACCGTCTGTCCCGGACGTCGGTTCTTTAGAGGGCTCAGTGGAGCCAGGGGTTCAGCCAGAAATTTCTTTGGAATCCCAGGGAGAGACTTTATTACTGCAAGATGTGACCTCTCAGGAGGTAGGCCAGGCGGAAGGGGCTTCTCAGGTAGCTGTTCTTCCTTCCCTTCCTAAGGTGGTTGGGCCCTCCCCTGCTGTTTCCAAGGCTTCTCCCAGGGGCAGGCCAGGTTTTGTTTCAGGAGTTACCCCTAGTTCTTCAGGGTCTGTACCTAAGAAGCATATGCTCAAGATGGCAGAAGATTTGATTACAATGATTAGAGGTTCTATGCCCCCTCCTGATAAGAGGCCTAGGGTGGAACCTGAGCTTGGGAGTTTTGAGCAGTGTTCGGATGCTTCTGAGTCTTCGGCTGAAGACTTGCAGGAGTATTCCCCTTACTCTGATTCTGATGTAGATGATTCTACTCCTTCTGCTTCTCCTCCTGAGGATTTTTCATTTTCAGAGACTCTTCATTCCATGAGGGAGCATTTTAAATGGGAAGGTCAGGATTTCTCTGATTCCAGGAAAAGGCTTAGGGAATTTTTGTTTCTACCCCAGCATAGGCCTTTAGCTATACCTCCTGTTCTAGATGTGGTAGAGGATGTTTTGCAGAGGCTTCTCTGAACCCTGACTCTTTGCCTCCTGCTCCAGTTAAACCGGATAGATATTATAGGGTGCCTGAAGCTCATAAGTATCTTTTAAGAGTCCTAGGGCAGACCCAGAAACTGTTTCACAGGGGCCTAAAGGTGTTAAGGCTTCTGTTGTTAAAAATCCTGTTCCTCCAGATAAAGAGGCTAGGGCTTTGGATAGATGGGGAAAGAAAGTGTATACTTCTTCCACTTTGGCCATGAGAGCTTTGAATTGCCAGTTTCACATGTTGAAATACCAAAATTATCTCCTTTCACAATTAAAGTCTAAGGTAGATGCTTTGGCGGAAGGTATTGAGTGTAAAGAGTTGCAGGATTTAGTTCATGTTTCTGAACAGGTGGGTAAGCATTCTTTGCAATGTGGTTTTGATGCTGTGCAGGCCTCTTCGAGGGTGGCTGCCACTGGTTCGGTTCTTCGCAGGCACGCCTGGTTGAGGGATCAGAATTTAGCTGAGCATGTGAAAACAAGGATTTTAGATGCTCCTTTACAATCTGATGTGTTGTTTGGTTCGCCTGTGGAAGCAGTTCTAAAGAAAATGGAAGACAAGGCTAAGTCTATGCAGACTGTTAAAGATTTTTTGCAGGTTCAGCCTCCAAAGTTTAGTAGAAATTGGCCTACCAAGGGGTGGACATATCCTGCTTATGATTCCCAGTCTAGGGGTAGGTCTAGACGTGGTAGAGGCAGAGCTCAAGGTTCTTTTAGGCCTAGAACAGGGAGTTCACCTGCTCAGTCTTCTGGTGAGGGCAGGGGTCAGTCCTTTCGTAAACAGACACAATGACCTGCCTTTTCAGCTGCCAGAATCTTCTCGTCTGGCAGCACCTTTGGGAGGAAGGTTGGCACTTTTCAAAGAAAACTGGAGTTTAATTACCCAAGACAGATGGGTATTGGATATCATTCACCACGGTTACAGGTTTTATTTCCATACCTTGCCTCCTTTCAAAGGCATGCCAGACATTCCTCCTCAACAAAGGAAAGAGGCTCACAAGCAAATTTCTCTGTTGCTCCAAATAGGGGCCATTCAGCCGGTTCCTGTGCCAGAAAGGGGCCTAGGATTTTATTCTCGCCTGTTCCTAGTACCAAAAAAGGGGGACACGTGGAGACCAATTTTGGATCTGTCTATCCTCAACACTTATCTGGACATTTCCAAGTTCAAAATGTTGACGTTACAACAGCTTTTACCTCTGCTGGGCAAAGATCACTGGATGGTAACTTTGGATCTCAAGGAAGCTTACCTTCATGTTCCTATCAGACTAATTTGCAGGAAGTATCTGCGTTTCGAGCTGGGAATTCTCATTATCAGTTCTCTGCATTGCCCTTTGGCTTATCTACTGCCCAGAGTATTCACAAAGGTTCTGGCTCCAGTGATAGCTTTCTTCAGGCTAAAAGGAATACAAATCTATCCTTATTTGGACGATTGCCTGATTCTGGCTCAAGGAAGGACGTGCTTCTTCAGCATTTGGAATATGTGATAGCAGTGCTAAGATGCCTAGGGTATTCTGTGAACGAAATAAAGTCCAGTCTAGTACCCTCTCAAGACATGTGCTTTCTGGGTGTGAGACTGAATACAGCAACCCAGATGGCCTTTTTAACCCCGGACAAACAAAAGAATCTTTCTTTACTTCCATCAACTATCTCATCAGTCCGGGCTGACTGCAAGGACAGTCCTTCAAGCCTTAGGGTTCATGGCATCTTGTATTCTGGTACTTCCCAATGCCAAACTGCATATGAGGAAGCTACAATGGTATCTCAAAATGTATGGACACAGCACTGCCAGGATTTGGACACTGTCATTCAAATAATACCTTGCATTCAAAAGGAATTTTTGTGGTGGGCTCAGGAATGTCACCTAAACAAGGGACTCTCTGTGACCCGGCCAGAGGCGAGCCAGATTCTAACGACAGATGCCTCAGACACAGCTTGGGGAGCTCATCTGAATGGAAAGTGGATACAAGACAAGTGGCCTGCCAGACTGCAGCATCTACATATCAACATGAAGGAGATGTTAGCAGTCCAGTTTGCATTACTGGCTTTCAAGGATTTACTTCTTCCAGGGCAGGTGTTGATTCTAACAGACAACACAACTGTCATGTGGTACATCAACAAACAAGGGGGAACACATTCTTATCCTCTATGCAGGCAAGCAATGATTTTGTGGGAGACTGCGTTAAGCTTGCAGCTGAATCTTCAAGCGAGGTTTCTGCCAGGAGCACAGAACTCCTTAGCAGATGTATTAAGCAGGCAAATCATGGATCCCCACGAGTGGAAACTGGATCTTCATGTATTTCAGACATTGACAGTGTCATGGGGAACTCCAGACATAGATCTGTTCGCTTCTCCACTAAACCACCAGCTGCCAAAGTTTTGCACTAAAAGGTTTCATCACACAGCCTGGAAAGTGGATGCTCTTTCTTTCAGTTGGAAAAATCTTCATGTGTATGCCTTTCCACCTCTGCCTCTCCTCCCAAAGGTACTTCTAAAGGTCAGACAAGACAAGCCAAGGATGATTTTAATAGCTCCAGATTGGCCTCGGCAGCACTGGTACCCATTGCTGAGGAGTCTGGTAAGGAAGCCTCCATGGCCCTTACCTTTGATTCCACACCTATTGTCTCAGAAGGACGGGCATCTGCTCAATGTCAAGCTTCACTCTCTTCATCTAACAGCTTGGCATATTCTGTTTTGAACCGTAGCAGGTCTCAGCTTCCTCAACAAGTTTTGAATGTGATTATGGAAGCCAGAAGACCTAGTACAAGGAAAGTGTACGCAGGAAAATGGAAGAGATTTTTATTTTGGTGTGCAGCAAAGGATTTGGATGTTTCTGAGCCAAATTTGAGTGTGGCTCTTCAATATCTTACTGAGTTATTGGACAAAGGTTTATCTTTCTCTTCCATTAAGATTCATGCTGCAGCAATTTCAGCTCACTATGATTGTGACCCACCATTGTTTTCTCATCCTTTGTTCAAGCAATCTCTTAGAGGGGCAAAGAATATAAGACCCCCACGTAGAGCTCCTACTCCTGCTTGGGACCTCAATTTTGTGTTGGAGAAACTCACTCTACAACCTTTTGAGCCTGCAGCTACTGCTGAATTGAAATATTTGTCATGGAAGACTGCTTTTTGTTAGCCATTACATCTGCAAGAAGGGTGTCTGAATTGCAGGCCCTTATGGCGGTTGAGCCTTTCCTGATTTTTCATAAGGATAGGGTATCTTTACGTACTAATCCTTCCTTTATGCCTAAAGTGGTTTCTAGTGTGGCTTTAAACCAAACTATTCATTTGCCTACCTTTTATGCAGATCCCCAAAATAAGGGGGAAAAGATTTTGCACACTTTAGATGTACACAGGCAGTTGCGTTATTATTTAAGCAGGACTAAGGATTTCAGGCAGTCTCAGCAGTTGTTTGTTTCTTTTGCTTTGAGTTCTCAGGGCAAGCCTGTGTCAAAACAAACTATTTCTAAGTGGATTGGGTTTTGCATTGCATTTTGTTATTCCCATCATGGCAAGGAGATTCCAGCTGGGATTAGGCCTCATTCCACTAGGGCTACTGCCACTTCAACAGCATTTCTAAGGGGGGTGGCAACTAAGGATATTTTGGAGGCAGCTACTTGGAGTTCAGTGCATACTTTCTCTAAGCATTACCACCTTCCTCTCTACTCTAAATTTAGGGCTGGTTTTGCCACGGCTATTTTGCAGGGCATGTTGTCAGCTCCTGCTTCCTTATGATTTGCCAGCCTCCCTTATCTCTGCTTTGGGATTCTACCCAAGTGTTAGGACTGCAGCAATGTGGTATGAAGAACATAGTACAGTTTTGTACCTACCATAAATGTAGATGTTCGAAGATCCACATTGCTGCAGTCCAATTTACCCTCCCTCCTTCCCCTCTGTGTTTAGGGGTGGTTATGTGGGTGAGGTTATACTCTTGTAAATTTGTATATATTGTATATATATTTGGTGCAGGAGTGTGTGGTGTTTTTTGGTTTTAGCCTTATCTTTTTAGGGTCTTCTGACATCTGGGGCAAGAAAAGACTGAGGATATGACGTCGGTCATGCGCATTTGTACCCTGACGTCCTGACGTCAGACTAATGCGCCTTGACCGACGTCAGCCATATACTTTGGTATTCGGGCCGACTGGGACAGCGGACTACCCAAGTGTTAGGACTGCAGCAATGTGGATCTTCGAACATCTACATTTATGGTAGGTACAAAACTGTACTTTTCTATTTTAATGTATCTTATAAAGTAAAACATTGATATAACTAACTTTCCTGTTTGTGTGCCATCTTTCTTTTAACACACCAGAACTTTAGTTTACCAAGTTTTTTTCTTCTGTCATTTGAATGCAGATGACTTGCCCCTTGTATCTCTTCAGAAGCCAATCAAGTCTCATCTAGTACAGTTTTATAAACTTTAGGATGTGCATCATAAAATAGACTCAAGAGAAGCTAGAGTATGTAATGGCAGGAAACTTTTACGAGCATTTTCTGTCCTAAGTATTCCAGTTTAAATTAATTCAGTTACTATTGACATCCTGGTAGGTATATATGCCAGCACTGTGAACTGAATTGATGAAGTATGATCTGATCCTTTCCCACTTTTTAATTTTTTTTAAGTCATATGTACTAGCACAGTTTATATTCATATTTTGTTTAATATTAATAAAAAAAATGAAATAGAGGTCTTGCCTTAGCATGTGAAATAAGCCCAGATGTAAAAAAAATATTTTTAGTATGACCTGTAATAGAATTTTATATACCTTATTTCTGTACATTGAAAATTAAAACAAGATGGCAATATCTGAAAACAGTCATGACAACCTAACGGAGATGGTAGTTATCGGGATGGCGATGTGACCTTGAATGTGCCCATGATGCTGGCTGCTAACACAAACTGTCTATTGAGGAGACATTGTGCAACAATTATCATTCCCACGTAAAGCCTGAGAGGAGAGCAGCCTTGTTCTGTAGCTACTGCTAGAACTCCTTGCTGTGTCAGTGTACTTAGCTGGCATTTTTTAATATAAATAAATATTGATTTCCCACTGAAACAAAGTAAATGATTAAAACAAAAAGATGGACTAATAACTGACCGCAACATTTTATCATTTTATCAATCCGATTTATACAAAGGATAATACCACTGGCTTTCTACTCTTGTGAGTAGATGTTTAACTTTTTACTGTGTGGTTATAAGTTATTTTATGCATTTACTCCTCTGAGCACAAGTGATACGAACTGACTTTGCACTGTAATATAGCCAAGAATATATCACTATAATAGGTAGAAAAATGTGAGCTCCCTGTTCAGTATTTTGCATGCAAGGATTTAATTTTCTGAAGATTTTAAATTAAAATATTATGACTGAAATAAAATACCACTCCTGAAGACGTAATCATATCACTGGGATTTGGGCTGAATGAAATGCTAACTAGTAATGACAATCCAAATACATCTAGAAGAGATTATTATTATTATTATTATTATTATTATTATTATTATTATTATTATTATTAGTAGTAGTAGTAGTATTGCAGTTATTACTATTTTTGTGCAACAGAACACCTGAGAGTTTAGAGATGATGCTGTTTTATATGAGAACCATCAAAATTACTCCATATTGCAGCATATTTTTGTTTTGCTCTGGACTGCCACCGGTAAAAATTATAGGTTTCTTGAGGGTACGGTTGTCTTGCAGTAAACTATATTTAGGTGTATTTTCATCTTAGCCTTATAGTCCCCACCACCACAAAAGTAGAAAAGGTTTTATTTGGAGAAACAATGTTCTCAGAAGCATTGGAATTCTGTATGGAATTTTTGGACAACTGTAATTGAAACTAGAATGCTTTGAATAATTGCCCTAAGCATTTTCAGTAGTGGAGTGGTGATGGCTAGCCACCTGACAGTGTTAACCTTGGCTCAAGATGATTGTCACTTCAGAAGTGACACCCCAACCCCATGTGCAAAATGGGAAAAGGAGTTGAGGATGGATGGATGGATGGACTGTACAATGACTTAGGTAAATATTAGACATGCAATCATGGGTGCCGTTCAGGAGGCTATCCCAAAGTCCCAGTTACCAAAAAATTAAGGCTGAGAGAATCAAACCTTGTACAACAGCATTAATCCTCTGTGCTAGCTGGTGGACAAAAGATTCACACCCATTATCCTTTGCACAGGAAGCAACTCATTAACAAAATCACAGCATTAGTGCTAACTGCCAGACATGATGGCTCCACTGGGGATTGAACTTTTATGTATGTTAGGTAGGTTCATAGGTTGGTACTAGGCTATCGGCCCTAGGGCCTATAGAAGCCTAGCCATAAAAATTCCCTGGCTATTTCTTCCCACAGTATTTACTTCCCTGGACCCCTGTCTAGCAGGGCGACTGATGTGATCCCCGGGGTAAACTTCCTATCTCCCATCCAGTCATCAAGGTTCCTTTTGAAGAGGGCCAAGGAGGCGCTCTGCTTGACATGTATGGGCAGTCTATTCTAGAGTATGGGGAGTCTCTGGGTCAGGAACCTATCCCTCTAGCATGTTTTGTTATTTGTGATGACAAGATTTAGGTCCCTGGAGCGTATGGCTCTGATGGATTGGGATTTCTTTAAGTGTAGCATGTCCAACAGCTCTGGCTTTGACATGGTCTTGTATGTTAAGCAGAGATCGCCTCTGAGTAGATGATATGTGACAGAGTATAGCTGGCGTTTTCTTAGTCGGTCAGCATAGGGCGTCTGCTTTAGGCCTGTGATTTTTTTAGTGAGGTGTTTCTGCGGCCTTTCCAGTTGTTGCAGATGTCTTGTGAGGTACATACCAAATGGGGCGTTGTATTCTATAATGGGTCTAATGAGGTAGATGTGATAACCACTAAACATCCTAACCATGCAGAAGGTGTGCAACCCCTATGGGTTCTGAAGTGCCTTTGGTTTCAGCTAATATATATCTTCAATAGCAGGTACATTATTCCTTTAGCACCAGACTTTTTTTCTGAAGTAAAACTGTATTAGACTAATTTTAATATTGAATCCTGATAAATGGAAGAGAAAAAAAAATCTACACTAGATATCAGTTCAAGGCAAGCTAAGCAGTTAAGTGTGACTGTGGGCGAGTGTGTTTTTAAATGATAATTAATTAAAAAAGAGTGGATTACTACATAATCCTAAGTATGCTTATATATGAAGACTTTAATGTTTCTACTTCTAATTTATTGAAAACCTTTAGGGTCACACATGGAGTAGAATACAAAGGTACCCAATTAATTAGTCTGTAATATTTTGCTGTGCATTTCATTTAGATGTACTGTAAGCTGTAATGTTTGGTTCATAGGTGATTAGGTGCTTACTTGGACAGAAGTGTTCCATTTCTCAACACTGGTATTATTGTGTAAAGGAAAATGATGCTGTCAGAGATGGTTCCATATGTTATACAAGCTCCTAATTTACCATACGAGCTGCAGTTCTCAGTAGGTAGAATGAACCGTAATGCAATTCAAATTTTAACAGACATTAGCACAACACAGCACTTGACTGGACATAAGACAAACAACCAGTTGACCTTGTCCTGATGCTGCTTATGCTGTTGTCAACAGTCACAATGTGCCCCATAAAGCTTAGCACAGCATGTATTCTGCAAACCTGCTTCTTTATTTTGGTCTTAATAGAGGTCAGTACCATCTAATGCTTTCATGCTTCATGTAAGCTTATAGCTTTAAAGAACAGGAACTGTACCTTGATTGATATTGCATGGCATGCTGCAGTGGAATTATTTATTTACCACATACCTTTCCAAGTACACTAGTATAACCAGGTTCATTTTCCCATCAAACAAACTGTAGCTGTGACAGGATGAATGTTCTGACTCAGACCAAAGCCACATTGTTACTTATTAAAACTGTAGTCCCTGTATGCAGTAGTCAGTATTCTGTCACACAGCTACATGGTTACATATATTGTCACATTATAACTATACATATTCCTGTATACACTAGTCAGTATTCTGTCACACAGCTACACAGTTACAGATATTGTCACATTGTAACTATATGCATCCCTATATGGACAAGTCAGTATTCTGTCACACATCTACAGGGTTACAAATATTGTCACATTATAACTATATGCATACCTATATGCACAGGTTAGTATTTTAACACACAGCTACACAGTTACAAATATTGTAACATTAGAATGATATCCATCCCTGTATGCACAAGTCAGTATTCTGTCACACAGCTACAGAGTTACAAATATTGTCATGTTATTACATCTTTGTATTTTATATTATTGTATTATTATATTATATATTATATAATATATATATATATATATATATTTATATTGTTACAATATTGTTATTTTATATTTTTCTCCATCCAGCTCATCCTTAACCCAAAAAAAAAATATTACATCTTTATATTATATTATTATTATATATTTTATATTGTATTTAAATATATATATATATATATATATATATATGTGTATATATATATATATATATATATATATATATATGTGTATATATATATATATATATATATATATTATTTATTTATTTATTAAAATTTGTTGACCGGGAGTGTCCGACTGGACGTGGGTCCATTTTCAGCGGAGGCCCGGGGAGAAAAGCTCCACAGTAAAATAAACAGACAGTAGTTACATTGGATTACATAGTGATTAACAATTTAACATAGAAATTACTTACAACATATTTACAGATGAAGAGCACAGTACATCAGTAGACAACTAGAATCTTTATCTGTGAAGTACATAACAGACATTAACAAATGTAACAATGAGAAGTTCCTGCTGTATAATAAGTACTAGGCTTATGAGCATCTGAGCTTGCTATCATCAAGGTAGTTAGTGGAGGTGAAAGAAAGGTAGTAGTTGGATGGGGTGGATGATATTAGAGTGGAAGTTGCAAGGGCATAGCCAGCATGTTTTTAGGTGCGCTTTTAATAAAGTTTTGAAGTTTGTGCATGATATATATATATATATCTGTCACATATATATATATATATATATATATATATATATATATGTTAGTATATTATAATTTTATATTTTTTCTCCAACAACTAGCTCATCCTTAACCCTAAAAAAACAAAGCTGTTACTCTTCATACCTAAAAGGTTCAACAATATTAAACCCTCCTTCTCCATACAGTCCCTTAATAACATTCCCCTTCAGTTAGAATTCAGCACTAAGCTCTTAGGCGTAACCATTGACAGTTAGCTTAAATTTGACTTGCATATTAATAATTGTATCAAAAAGACTCATTCAAAACTAGGGCTCCTTTACCATAACAAGAAATTCCTTACCTCTGAAGCCAAGATTACTCTTTCTCTTACCTACCTTCTACCCAGTCTAATGTACAGTTCTCAAATTCTCACAAATCTTAACTCAGCACTCTTGACCAAACTCAAATCTACCTACAATAAGGTATGTAGATTTGCTGCCCAACAAACATACAGATCCCATCACTGTCACTCTCTAAAACACCTAAACTGGCTTGAATTACCCCACCAGCTTCTTCTCTCTCAGCTCCAGAACATCCATTCCATCCTATACCAGCCTTCCTACTGCCCAGCACTATCCCCTCTCATCTCCCATTATTTTCCCTCCAGACCTCTCCAAAGCTGCACCAAGAACTACTATAAATCTACAAACCCAAGTCTAAATTTGGACGCAACATGTACAGTTATCACCCCACTATTGCCTGGAATAGGCTCTAATTAGAAATCAGGACCCTTACACATCCTAAACAATTTAAGACAGCCACCAAAGAGCACTTTAAAAGTCACTGGTCCTGCTACTGCACTCTGCCTCCTTAAACATCCCCTACTTCCCATACCTTAATCTACTTTCTGTCCTTAACTCACTCTTCTCACTAGCTCTCTCTAGTCTTCCTTGACTGCTCTTTCTACTTCTTCTAAAATCTATTAAGCAAATCGCCTCAGGGAAACATTCTATTGTAATTGTCTTGCCTTCATGCAACTACAATATGATAAAACTGGGTTTTTATAACCACTTACCCAAAAACTATATTCATCTTAATGACATATTTCTTTTTATACATCTTGAAATAGTTATGTTATACTCCTGATTATTGACACTGTATAACATTGTATTGCTACTTAATGCCTTGTAATAATCCTGTAACATTACTGTTTAATGCTAATTTATAATGAAAATTGTATAATATGTTGGAGCTTTTCTCCCCAGGCCTCCGCTGAAAAAGGGCTCTTCAGCTCAATCAGACAATCCTGGTCAACAAATGTAAAATAATAATAAATTATAACTATGCAATTATTTGCAACAATGCTTTGTTAGAAAGCTAGAACATTTGAAGTGCCTAGAGGCTTCTCAGTGTATGCCAAAAAAAATGTTTTTCTTGCTCCATAAATTACTTGTGCACATGGCAACTCCACACAGGGTCACTACTCAGTCAGCAGCTGCAGTTTGTTTGGAAAATATTGATAAACTATCAGCTAATACAACAGATGGAGTGTTTCTCTGATGCCATCAGCATTTGTAATCATACCGCAAATTAACGCTTATTGATTGCATAAATTCATCATTTACATATGAATTGGTCAAGAAATGTAACTGGAACAGGTGATGAGCCCATATGTTGGATAAAGTCACAGCATATGAAAATATCCTTTTGACTTTTGAGTGTGATCTTAATCACAGTCCGATAATAATTAATTCGGAGGCTGTGAAGAGAGTTTCTAGCTTTCAGTTTCTGGGAGTCACCATCACAGAGGATTGGTCCTGAGCTGGTATTACCTTGGATGTAGCAAGCAAAGCACAAAAGTGCTAAACTCCCACAGATGCTTCTGGTACATTTCTATAGATGCACTATAGAGAGCTTCCTGACTAATTGTATGACAGCCTGGTACAGTAGTTGTACCAAGGCTGCTAAAAAGCTTTGCAGCAGGTTGTAAAAACAGCAGAGGTTATTGTTGACACTGAACTGCCATCACTCGAACACTTGTTTAAGACTGTGGATGAGAATGCCTAAAAACATTATCAAGGATAATACTAATCCTGGAAATACTTTGTTTGAGCTCCTTCCATCAGGTAGACATTTTAGATTAATTTGTACACATACAAATAGACTAAAAATAGCTTTTTTCCAACTGCCATAAACTTTCTGAACTCTGAATCTTCTTAGTTTGGGGTAATTTTTAATTAAACATGTGCAATATATTATCCAATGTACCATTTATTAATAGGTGCATTAACAACTTATGCTGTTGTATATTGGACAATAATAATTTGTTTTGGTTACTTGATTATTTAATGTTAAAATTTTATTTTGTTTTAAGCTGTTACTTTTATTCTTTAAATGCATCTTTTGGGCTGTCATAAAAGTAATTTTGTTGTGTTGCACAATGAAAATAACGTGCTTAAACTTGAACAACTTATAAGTAAGGGCAAAGGTGTCATAGTACCACTGTACTCAACCCTCACCAGACCAATAATCGTGTACAATGCACCCCTCAGCATGTACCTTGCGAGGTGCCTGCAACAGCTGGAACTTTCTCAAGAGTTTTCTCATCCAAAAAATTCAGGGTATAACAAACATGTTGTGTAGACTGATTAAGACCCTCATCACTGTATTCAGTTTCCTACAGATTACTGAGGGTTGATTTGTGGTGACCTACAAGGCAGTCTCTGACCCAGACCAGATGGAAATGTTTCATAATCACAAAACTAACTGCATGAGGGTTACCTGCTCCAAAAATGTAAACCTGATCTCTGACATGAATAAATCATGCTGGAGACACAGATATGTTTCCCAGAGACTGCCTCTCCTCTGGAATACGCTTCCTATTCACATGAAGCAGAGCCGTTCCCTGACTGTCTTCAGTCTAGACCAATGGATCGGCAATTGCAAGTTCACTTCTGGGGTGGCACTCGTGTTCTTATGAACAGAAGGTACTCTGTAAAAATTGGTAAACCCCATTTGCTGATCCTTGTTATCTTTCCCCTAGGGATAGAAAATTGGGTAAAATCTGGGTAAAAGTGGCTAGACTTGTAAAGGCTTTTGAGCTGTTAGCCTAGTAATCTCCTACGAACCTATGAACCTATGATACTACAGGACAGCCCTCTAGAAGAAGGCTCCTAAAGTGTAGTCCACACAAGTACAAGGATTCAGGAACTTTATAAGGGTACAGGTGAGCCTGACAGATGTGCATAAGGGCACACATTCTGGGCTCACTGTAGTGACTAGTGGAGCATTTGTGCTGGATTCTTAGCCTGCACAAATTCTATGGGTTCCCAAGAGTAATCCCATACACAGATGGACCTGCCTTCCCTGGCCTTTCCATGGATTATGAGGTCTGCATTTTTCTCCTGACAGATGGCCTTATTCTAAAATTATGGACTGGATGAAAACAGACAGAAGGAAGGTGGATCAGCAGAATGTTCCATGGAACCTGAAAAAGATAAAAAAATCTTCCTACCACCATACTTCATGTTTTTTATTCATTTCTGTTTGCTGTACTGTACAGCTGCTGAACCTATGCAAATTCATCAGAAGGTAGTTGTATTGGTTATAGAAAGTCTATAAATTAAATCACGTCATATGAAATATAAATTTGGCTCCATAGTGATGAAACCATCAAGATAAATACCTGTATGATATGAATAGTTGTGCATTTTGTGTATGTGAAAAGCTGATTCATTTACTGCTTTTTGGAAAAAAAAATTACATTTAATAACACTAGATTTGCGTAAGATTTGGTACATGCATTTTAACACAAACTCAGGAATACCCAATTTATACAAGCAAAAAGTAGCTGTGGGAATATTCCACTGCATGCTGTTTTTATCCATATTCTGTGTTATGAAAGGGAATAGAGAACATTTGCTGAGAAGGATAGGATACAGTAAACCTGTCCCAGGTGTATAGTCAGAGGAGAAGAAGGGAGAATTATCTTACTTCATATTTTTTTATAGGTTCATGGTTTCACAGGAGGTTACTAGGCTAGTGGCCCTAGAGTCTTTACAAGCCTAGCCATGTTAATCCCAAGTATCCCATTTGTTCTTTTTGGGTAATTCGCAGAACAAATTTATGAACAGAGCAGGTCTGTGATCAACACTGGCTACAGCTGTCCATGAGGGACATGGGTGCCACCCCAGGGGTGACTTTGCAGTCCCCCATCCAATTATCTAGGTTGTGTTTGAATACAGTCAGTGAGAAGCTCTGTTTTACATGAATAGGGAGTCTATACCAGAGAAGTGGCAGTGTCTGGGGGACATATCTGTCTCCCTAGCATGATCTGTTAATGTCACAAGCTAGGATGAGATCCCTAGAGCGAGTGACTCTTGAGCCATTTGATTAGTGGATGTGCAGCATTTCCATTAGGGCAGGGTTGGAGTTTGCCCTATAGGCCAGGCACAAGTCATATCTCAGCAGTCTATATGATCCAGAGTAAAGTGACAGTGCTTTCAGCCTGTTCATGTAGATCATGGTTTGGAGTCCCTGTATTTTCTTATTGAGAAATCCCTGATGTCTCTCTGCTGCTGCAGGTGTCTGGTGAGGCATATGCAAAAGGGTGCATTATACTCTCTTAGTGCTCTGATGGAAGTTGAGTACAGTGGAGTTATAATATCCCTTGACCTGGATGCTATGCCATTGCCTATGAGGTATGCTATGTAGAAAGGTTTTCTTATCACTGTGGAAACTTATTGGTCAAAGTTCAGATTGCTGTCAACTTGTGTTCCCAAGTCCCGCACCACTGGGTTGGAACTCAGGGGGGGTGCTGTCAGTCTTGTAATTTGTAGGGATTTCTGTTTTGCCAAAGGGAATAATATTGCATTTAGTTTTAAACCACAGCTTTGGCACTAATCATTTGTTTGTGTCAGCCTTTCTTGTAATATGCTGACATTATTGGGTGACTCAATGATTGCTTCCAGTTTGCAATCATCAGTGAACCTGGTGAATCAAAGGCTGTCTGCTTTGGCCTGGACTTCTGAGAAATAGATGCCAAACAGTAAGGGTCCCAGCACAGACCCCAGTGGTACTCCACTGGTGACAAGTCTACTGGTGGAGACAAGAGTCACCAGTTTTGACAGAGAGTGTTCTGTCAGTAAGACAATTGGCTACCCATCTAGCAACATAAGGGTTAATCCCTATCTGGGGGAGTTTTTCAGTGATGCCGATGTGGGGAATTGTGTTGAAAGCCTTGGCAAGGTCAAGACAGGCTGTGTGCACTGTTTTACCTTCATCTATGGCTTTGTTGACATTCTCTAAGAAGTCCATCAGGTTTAATATGCAAGCTCTACCCTTAACAAAGCTAAACTGGGTTGGGTCCAGAATTTGGAGGTCGCCTTTATCCTTGTTTTTGAGGTCTATGATAATTCTTTCCATGGCCTTGCAGGTGAGGCTGCTTAGACTCATGAGTCTGTAGTACCCAGGGTCATTTGATGAGGCCCCCACTTTGTGCAGGGGGATTACAGTTGTTGTTCTCCATTCTGCAGGAACATAGCCAGTTCTCAAGCTATGATTAAAGAGAATGCCAAGTGGGTCTACTAGGTCTTATTTTAGATTGTTTAGTAAACAGCCTGGGATATTATCGGGTCCCATTGAGGCCATGATTTTGGCCTTGGTGAGCACAGAGATGACCTGTTCTGTAGGAATACTAGGCAATGGGCTGGAGTCAGCTATGCTTTGGAATATGATAGGTGGGAATAAGGGGTGAAGTTTGGGCTGAATCTGTCAGCAGGTTGGCAATATCTGCTGGTGCAGTATGAGTGATCCTATCTACAACCACTTTGGCACATAGCTGGGCATTCACTTTTAGACTTCAGACATAGTTAAAGAATGCCTTATGGTAATCTTTAGCTAGGGATATGATTTTATTTCCATAATTTGCTTTAGAAGACTTTACAAGATTTCTGATTTTCATGTTTAGGCTTTGGAGGGAACTGTTCCTTTGCAGAGTGATATCACTCTTGCTTTTGGACAGCACTTTCTTCCTCTTGTTATATAATCTGTTTATACTTAAAGTCCACCATGGTGGCTTGCTTTTATGGAAGACCTGATTTTGATCTGTCAGGTACAGCAGACTTTATGTAGTCACTTAAGTGTTTGTATAGGGCATTTGCATGTACTTCTGCATAGTGATCATTGGTGTCTGCAATTGGGGGTGGTATGAAGCTTCTTATACCATTGCTTAGTACACTGTAGATAGCTTTTGTAATTTTTTTTATAATTTTTGTTCCTGTGAGGGTGTCAGTTCTAGTAGTTAATTCAAACACGACTGATTTGTGGTCCGGCCTAGCCAGGGAGGGCATCACACATGCGGAAGGACAGTGACTTCCCATATCGGTGAGTACTATATCCAGAACATTAGAGCCCCTAGTGGTGGTGCAGACTATCTTTTCCACAGGATTTATGTTAACAAAGTCCAGGAACCTCTGGGCAAGCATGTGTTTACTCATGTATGTCTCCCAGTCTATAGAAGGATAGTTAAAATCTCCCATGACTAAGGTGTTGGTCTGTATGGTGAGGGATTTCAGTAAATCGAGGTAGGTGGTTTGCTTACCCTAGTTCATGGTCTGGGACCTATAGCTAGCAATGATGTGGTATAGTACTTTCCCATTAGTTAATTGGACATGGAGTAGTTTGTGAGAGTCGTGCTGTTTAACCAGTCTCGAACTGTATTTAGTTTTAATGAAGATCGATACACCTCCACCTTCATGCTTATTTTGAGTTCTGAATGTGTGGAAGGCATTGTAGGCTTGAACAGACGGAGTGCTCTTAGCGGCCTTGAACCATGTCTCTGCAACTGTACAGATGTTAGCATTCTCCAAGGTGAGGAGTGATTCTGGGGAGTGCATATGTTCTTCATGTTTCACTGTTGCAGTCATCACATTTGGGTTATCTGCCTGCAGGTAGCCCTTAGCCGGCCTGAATACCAGAGTCTTTGGATTTCTGCGTCGGATGCTGTCTCGTCTTCCATGACGTCAGGTCGTCAGGAGTATAAAACATGCAGCCGACACCATTATA
This sequence comes from Protopterus annectens, assembly GCF_019279795.1. Taxonomy (NCBI): domain Eukaryota; kingdom Metazoa; phylum Chordata; order Ceratodontiformes; family Protopteridae; genus Protopterus; species Protopterus annectens. The sequence goes on from NC_056729.1 coordinate 906,814,539, forward strand.
TCAGTCTTTGTTGCCGTGCGGTGCCCGAAGCAGAAGCAGTTTGCAAGTGCTCGTCAGCCGTCTCCTGAAATTTTCATTTTCGAGTTTCAGACCCGAAGTCTTCAAAAAAGATAAGTACCCCATTGGGGATCCTTTTTCTTGCTCCAACCGATGTCAGTAAAAGTTAACAACTGTCTTGCCTATGGAAAGCAAATACCTCACAGAGATTTTCATTCTTACTGCATCCCTTGTTTAGGCCCATACCACAACGTCCTTCGCTGTCGGTTTTGTTCAATCCCTGAACTATTCATCATCGGGCTATTTTTGCAGCCAATTATTTTCATACTCGATCTCAGTACTCCGAAATGGCTTCGTTAAGCCATCCGACTACCGATCTTCCAAAACATGTAAGGATAAAGACAGAGACAGACCGCATAGGTTCAAAACTGTCAACGACGCTTCCGTTAAACTAATCGCCAGTCTGCCGGTACTCAGTGAGGCACTTTCGCAGCCCCTGATACCCGCTACTTCAGATTCGCAGGCCTCTACTGAGACCCATTTGGATGCCGCGAGATGCTTCTTTAACTGTGGAACCTGCAGATGTCTCTACCTTGAATGGGTCCGGAGCCGCTGTGCAGGCACTGAATTCTGAGGGTGTATTCAGGCCTACAGACATTCATATTAAACCGATGCCATCGGTTTCATCCAGGCCAAAAACTTGCACTACGCCTAGAACCCCGACAACCAAATTGCCGGCTCAGACCCATATGCCTCAAAAATAAATGCTTAGAATGGCTGAAGACCTCATTACCTTGATTAGGGGAAGCCAGCCTTCCCCCTCTAAGAGACTTAGAACTGAGTTTCTTTCTGATTCTTCTGATCAAAAATCTGATTTTTTCTGCTCCTTCTGATTACCAGGATCTATCTACTTATGAGGATTCTGATGCAGAGGATTCCATTCCCTCTGCTTTCCCTCCAGAAGATTTTTCTTTCGGTGAAACCTTGCACACTCTTAGGGAGCTTTTCTGCTGGGAAAGCCAGGATTAGTCTTGAGTCCAAAAAGAGGCTTAGGGAATTCTTACTCGTACCTCAGCACAGGCCTTTAGCTATCCCTCCTGTTCTGGACATTGTAGATGATGCTTTCTTGGAATCTAGCCTTACCCCAGACACTTTACCTTCAGCTCCCAGAAAACCTGACAGGTACTACAGAGTACCTGACTCTCACAAGTTCCTCTTCAAGAATCCTTCTGCGGATCCAGAGACCATTTCCCAAGGACCAAAAGGCATTAAGGCTACTGCTGCCAAAAGATCCTACCCCTTCTGATAGAGATTCTAGAGCCTTGGACAAATGAGGTAAGAAGGTATACACTTCTGCTACTTTGACCATTTGGGATTTAAATTGCCAGTTTTATATGTTAAAGTATCAGCAGCAAATTATGGGACTACTTAGACAGAAAATTATGTTGATTCCTGACTGTGCTGAACACAAAGAGTTGCAAGATTTAATGCATTCTGCAGAACAAGTTGGTAAACATACTTTGCAATGTGGTTTTGACACTTTAGAAGCATCTTGCAGGGCTGCTGTCACTGGGTCTGTACTTAGAAGGCATGCTTGGCTTAAGGAACAAAACTTGCCAGATCATGTTAAAGCTAAATTACTGGATGCTTCCTTAAATCAAGACTGCCTTTTTGGCAACAAAGCAGAAAAAGTCTTCAAAAGGATGGAATAAAAAGCTAAATCTATGCAAACTGTTAAATATTTCTTAAAAGTACAGCCTCCCAGATTCAGTAGGCATTGGCCTTCAAAGAACTGGTTCTTTCCAGTCCCTTCCAGGCCTTCTCAGTTCAAACCCAGGAACAGCAGACCACCTAGGCTACGGTCTCTGAGTATGCAAAGATCTAAGCAGTGGGGGGCTCCGACTTCCAAAGCAGGGACTAGTAAGCCACCCCCCTACGGAAAAATGTCACAATGAACCTTCCAAGCCCTGCTCAACTACCTGCTCCCTTAGGAGGAAAGCCCGCCCTGCATACAAAAAACTGGGAACTCATTACCCAGGATAAATGGGTTTTGAACATAGTTTTCCAAGGATACAGATCCCACTTCCACACACTACCAACCCCAAATGGTTGGCCAGAACTACCCCCAAATCAATGGGCAGAGGCCCAACAGCAGGTTCTCTCTCTTCTCAGTATCAAGGCAATTCAACCTGTCCCAGCAGAACAAAGGGGACAAGGTTTTTATTCAAGACTTTTTCTGGTACCCAGAAAAGACAACTCCTGGCATCCTATCCTGGACCTCTCTATTCTCAACACTTTTCGGGTGGTTCCAAAATTCAAAATGCTAACTCTTCAACAGCTTCTTCCTATGCTATCAAAGGATGCCTGGTTAGCAACCCTAGACTTAAAGGAAGCTTACCTGGTCATCCCAATAAGAGGATCCTGCAGACAATACCTACATTTCAGGGCTGGCTCCATGCACTTCCCTTTGGCTTATCTACTGCACCCAGGGTGTTCACAAAGTGTCTAGCTCTAGCCATTGCATTTTGCAGGCAGGGAAATATTCAAATGTACCCATACTTGGACGATTGTCTGATTCAGGCAGAAAGCCAGGACTTGCTATTACAACACCTGGCATTCATAAATAAACTTCTAACCTCACTGGGGTACACCATCAATGAAAATAAATCTCACCTAGTACCCTGCCAACAGATTGTATTCCTGGGAGCAAGCTTGAACACAACTTCCCAGGTGGCATTCCTCACTCTGGAGAAACAAGTTTATTTGACAACCTACTTCAAACTATTGGCCACAAAATCCCAGTTATCTGCAAGGAAAATACTGCAAGCTCTGGGGTTCAGGGACTCTTGCATTCTACTAATTCCATATGCAAGACTGCATATGAGAAAATTCCAATGGGATCTAAAAAGCCTATGGTGTCAACATTCTCAGGACCTGGAAACAATGATTTATATCATTCCTTGTATAAAGACAGAGTTCCTCTGGTGGGCAGAGGCCTGCTACCACAACAAGGGACTCCTTTTCACTCTACACCCTGCCACCCAAACCCTAACAACAGACACATCAGACTATGCATGGGGGGCTCACATGGCAGGGCAGTGCATTCAGGGCAAATGGAACCCGAGACAGAAGCACCTGCATATCAATCAAAAAGAAATATTAGCTGTACAGAATGCTCTTACAGCCTTCAAAGACCGTATTCTTCCAGGGCAACTATTTGTAATGACAGACAACACCACAGTTATGTGGTACATAAACAAGCAGGGGGGGAAACCCATTCGTACCCTCTCTGCAGACTAGCCATGGCTCTGTGGGACGCAGCCTTGAGCTACCAAGTACACCTACAAGCACAATTCCTGCCAGGCAAACTAAATTCACTGGCAGACGACTTTAGCAGAACTCTCATGGACCCACATGAATGGAAACTAGACCCCAAAATACTCAACCTCTTGAGGAACAAATGGGGGACTCCAGAGGTAGACCTGTTTGCCTCCCCTCAGAACTACCAATTGAACAAATTCTGCACAAGAGTTCCCCACAGTCAAGCTTGGAAAGTGGATGCCCTGTCCTTTACCTGGGAAAGCCTCTTGGTTTATGCCTTTCCCCTCTGCCTCTCCTCTCGAAGGTTCTACTAAAGATCAAACAGGGCAAGCCAAGGACAATGCTGATTGCACCAGACTGGCCACGCCAGCACTGGTACCCCCTCTTGCGCAGTATGACACTGCTACAACCATGGCACCTGCCTCAGACACCTTCCCTACTGTCCCAGCAGGCGGGCCAGATTCTGCACCCTCAACTTCAAACCCTGAACCTTGCAACCTGGCTAATTCCTTGAGCTCTTCAGTAGCATCCCTCAGTAAGCAGGTGCTGGGTGTCATTCTGGAGGCAAGGAGGCCTAGTACTAGAAAATCCTATGCTGAAAAGTGGAAAGATACTGTTCCTGGAGCCAGACTCAGGGGATTGGCACAACAGTGCCCAGCTTACTTCATATTCTACAGTACTTAACAGAAATACTGCACAAGGGCCTATCCTTCTCATCAATTAAAATTCATGCCTCTGCCATTTCAGCACATTATAATACTGAGCCACCCCTCTTCTTTCACCCCTTGCTAAAGCAATTCCTTAGAGGGGCCAAAATTTTAAGACCCCCCCCCCAGGAGAGCTCCCACTCCAGCCTGGGACCTTAACTTTGTATTGGAAAAGCTCACACTTCCTCCCTTTGAGCCAGCTGCTACAGCAGAGCTTAAATTCCTTTCTTGGAAAATAACTTTCCTTCTAGCCATCACTTCAGCAAAAAGAGTGTCTGAATTTCAGGCCCTCATGGCAGTGGAACCCTTCATTATCTTCCATGTGGACAGGGTTTCCCTCAGGACTAATCCTTCCTTTATGCTTAAGGTGGTGTCTACTGTGGCCCTAAATCAGTCCATTCATTTGCCTACTTTTTTCCCCAAACCCACAAAACAAAGGGGAACGAATACTGCACTGTCTGGATGTCCACAGACAACTTAGATTCTATTTGGACAGGACTAAGACTATCAGAAAATCTGAACAGCTACTAGTTAGCTTTGCTACAGGGGAAGAGGGGAAGGCCATTTCAAAGCAAACCATTTCCAAATGGATAGCCCATTGCATTTATTTCTGCTACAAGCACCATGGAAAACCTACCCCACAGGGGATAAGATCACATTCCACCAGGGCTGCATCTACCTCTGCGGATTTTCTCAGAGGAGTCCCTGCCAGGGACATCCTAGAAGCTGCTACCTGGAGCTCTGTGCATACCTTCACCAAGCATTACCAAATGCCTATCTTTTCTAAATCCAGAGTTGGATTTGCCACTGCAGTCTTGCAGGGCTTAATAGCTGGCCCTAATGCTCTTAAACTTCCTCCTCCCTTCCTTAGCTTTGGGAATCAACCTAAATGTGATGACTGCAACAGTGAAACATGAAGAACATAGTACAGTTGTGTACACTTACCATAAATGTAGATGTCCGAGTGTATTCACTGTTGCAGTCCTGGTTACCCTCCCTTCAGCCCCCTGACTTCTCTTGGCTCTACCTTTCCTTCTTGTTTGGTATATTTATTTCTTCTGGTATATTTGCTTTCTGATGGGGGTGTACCATACCATAGAATTGCTTCCCATTGTGGGGGCACCTGACATCTGGGGCAAGAAAAACTGATGTAATGGCATCGGCTGCATGTTTTATACCCCTGATGACCTGACGACATGGAAGAAGAGACAGCATCCGACGCAGAAAACCGAAGACTCTGGTATTCAGGCCAGTTGAGGTTTACCTACAGGCAGATCACCGAAAAATGAAGCAACAAGTCAGTTAAATACAGTTAACAAAGTGCAGTGCTGGCTTAAAATGTACTTTTTTCAGTAGATGCCTTGGATTTCAATGCAGATGCACTCCAGACCTCTGGCTAAATTTGCCAAATGTTGCACAACTCTGCTAAACTGAGTACAAACCTGCACAAATGCAAGGTTTATAATACAGGCATATTTAAACAGTTTTAACACAAGTACCAACAGGAAAGCCCCAAACTAATCTTTTCTCCATCAATCTCCAATTCAGATGGGTCCTGAGCTACACACTTCTACCACAAGGGTGCATGGATGCCATCTTAATGTAAGATGGCTGGTCTGAGAGTACAGTTATACCAAACAGTCTAGATTCGCCAGGTTTGAGTCTAGCCTATGCTATGTAAGGCAATGAAACACAATTTCTAGATGGGAAGGAGTAAGGGAGAGTCACTTAAAGGTCAAAGTGAGAGTGTTTATTAGTATACTATAAGATGACCTGCAGTGCTACCACTCTCTGCACAAACTGACAGCTGTTTGAGCAGATGTGAACAATGGGAGACTAAGGATAACATTTCCTGTGGAATATTTTAAACTGGAGACATTTGCTTATATACAAGCATAGGGAAACCACATTTGTGTGTTGTGCAAATGTGAAGCTTTTATAAAGTTAAACCCTCAGCCCAATTAGATAAAAACACAATAAGCTATTGACCAATAGTTCCTACCTTGGATAGGTTGAATTTAGTTCTCTGCTTCCACCAGAGTGCAAAAGAACCCTTCCAGTGTAAAACAGTCTGGCTTTGAGCTCAAGTGCAGTAATAAATGCTTTAAACAGAAGTAAGAATTCCCGCAATAGCAGGAATCCTTGGAAATAAGTTCACTAACCCTGAGAAATGTTCACAACACACAAAAACTTTGCAAACTTATAAATATTTTGGCAGACTCACTGATAACAGCTTTTGCAGTACTAGAGTAGGTTAGGAAATTCAGAATATTGCTAAAACAATCTAAGAACAGTACAGTAACAATCGCTCCCTGCAGGACAACCAGCAGCCATAGTCTCCTACTCTGTATCCCCTGCATCTACTATTAGCATAGCCTCTAGACTCCCCCCCTGCTTTTTATTCTCTCATTTCCCCTACAGCTCTCATCTCCCTTCGTGATATCACTAATGATATTATAGGGAGTGACCACTAGAGGGCAGCATAAGACCACTATTACCTATCAGTTCTTTTGCTATTAGAAACTAAGTCTTTCAACCAGGTTTTTTTCCTGCACCTGACTCCACCTTTGTCCATCCCTATTCTCTCTGAACCACTCTACTCATCTCTCCCTTTTTACTACTAGAAAGTCCCTTACCTCCTTGCATACCTTACTTTGGAACTTACCTTCCACTTTCATTGATTGCTTTCCTCACTACCTGTCATCTTCCTTTCCTTCTTGGCTCTACCGGTCCGTTCGCCCTGTGGGCTCACTCCGCTTCCCTACCCTACCCCCATATTCCACCCACCCCCAATTCACCTACCCTTATACCTCCAGAACCACACCCCTTCCCTAAATATCCAATCACAAACTGCTACTTGTTAAAGTACAATGTAACAGTCATCCAATTACATACAATTACATACTGCTACTCATTAAAGTACTATAACACTAGTTAGGACTTCTCTCCCACCTTCCTTTTTACCAATCCCTTCCACCTATTAGAAACGTATAATTTCCCCCTTACAATGCCATAATACCTATGTCAGTACACATAAAACTACTGCTCTTATATCCTCTCCTACCTTTTCTTTCTGTACCCTATGTCCTAACCGCCTATGAACACCCGACCTACACCGAATTTCACCATCCCTTTAAGCAAACTTGCCCACCAACTCGCCCACCAACTCAGACAGCCTCCCAAAACCATATAAACATAACATCTACATCGATCTACATACTCCCAAAGTATCATAGAGTAGCCCACATTACTTACCTCCATGCCAGGAACTATCCAAACATTTTCTGTAAATTCCTAAAGCTCACACATAGACTCAAACAACACCCATTACTAGGTGGTGATATCCATCCCACCCCTGGCCCAAACAATAATGTCAGCACTGGCCCCCATAGACATAATCCCTCTACCTCTTACACCCCCACAAGGACTCCTAATTCTCTCTTTATAGCACATCTCAACATACAGAGCTTAAACAATAAAATCGCCCAACTTCATGCTCTCTTAGATGTACATTCTTTTGATAGCCTATGTCTAACCGAAGCATGGCTAAAATCTGCTACTCAGGACAATGAAATTACCCCACCTGGATACAATATTTTGAGAATAGACTGCAAAACCAAAAAGGGTGGAGGGGTGGCAGTATTATACAAATCAGGGCTACAACTTACTCCATTAGATGCACAATTACCTTCACATAGTAGCACTGAAATTCTTATCTCTAAATTTCAGATCAATACCTGCAAATCCATCTATATAATATGCTCCTACCTTCCCCCTGGTAATAACAACAACACCCTTGAAAATATTCTTAGCTGGCTCTCTACTTGCTACCCTCAAAAAACATAGTGCTGGGCGACTTTAATGTAGACTGGAATAGCTGTACTTCAACTAGGCCAACTACCCATGTAAATCTATATGGTTTTTCCCAAACCATTACCACCCCCACCAGGATCCATAAACCAACAACAAAGAAAGCACTTTAGACTGGATCCTAATAAACAGTCATCCCCGTACATATAAAGCAGGTACCCTTCCTGATGATATTAGTGACCACTCACTAACCAATATTATTAGACAAAAGATCAATATTCCCTACCCTACCATTTACAGAACTACTCAGTACAACAGAAATTGTAACCCAAAAAGCTTCCAAACTGAACTTAAAGCATGTGACTGGTCACCCCATAACATATCCAACTAGAGGAAGCAGTGACTTACTTTAACACCAGATATTTTCAAATCCTGAACTGTCATGCCCCTACTCGCTCTATTAGAAAGTGTTGGATAGACTGGATATTAAAACATGTAGGATGCTTCATGCTCACCAAATGATTTATAAAAATCAGTGTGTACCAAGATTATATATTCCCCATTCTGAAGGAGGTATGGGCCTCCTTGAAATTGATTACATGTATAGATCTGCAATTGTGGGACTCCACACATATCTACTGACCTCACAAGATCCAAATGTGGTGAAAGTTTTGAAACATGAGGAGAATAAATCTAAGATGACCTCTCTGCTTAATTTAACAGAAGCATATCGACGTCAAGCAGGAATGGAAATCAAACCAGTAGTGGATAAAAACCAGGCAGGAACTGAATGTGCTAAAAAACAAAAGAAAGAATATAAAGTGAAGGACCAGATGAGAAGGCAAGAATTGTGGAAAAAAACATAAATGTAAATATAGTTGCAAGTATAGAAAACTTCTGGAAGAACCTCATGTTGATCAAGAACGAATGCAGGAATGGTTAAGGAGAAGTGAATTTACATCAAGAAATGAAAGGTTAATATTGACAGCCCAAGACAGTGGGCTACGTACACGCTGGTTTACTAAGTCCATTGAACATGTGGGAGAAACAGACATATGTAGGTTTTGTGGAAACGAATTGGAAACAGTCACATACCTTATTGCTGGTTGTGACTCTCTAATGGCAGAGGGACTGTATACACTGAAAGGCATAATAATGTGGCGACATTGTTACACTGGAGATTGTGCAAACATTATGGTATCGAAGTGGTTGAAAAACACTGGAAACATGAGCCACAGAGAATCATAGAAAATGATGAAGTTTACACCACATGGGATCATCCAATACCAAAAGTCCAAAAGAAAGATGCTAGAAAACCGGATGTAGTGGTCCAAGAAAAGAAGACAAAAGTAGCATTGATCATTGAAATTGCCACACCTAGTGACTACAGTGCCTTGCGTACAGAGGGACACAAAGTCATAAAATATCTTGATCTGCAGGCAGAAACAAGAGCCATGTGAAAGAAAGATACCCAGACAGTTCCAAAAGTAGTGGGAGCAATTGGTCTTATAAAAAAGAATTTACAATCGTATTTAGATATGTTACCAATTCATGTAACACCATACAAATAGCGGAAGGAGTCATTACTGGGCACATTGCGGGTGCTGCGAAGAGTACTTTTGGCTAACATCAAAGAGTGAAACAATACTAATTTCATGAACTTTAATCGTACTTGGACGTAGGAATGGGGTCCATTCCCGTCATGGTATTAGAAACCCAAAAGACATGGAGAAATTAAAAAGTTAGAAATAGGACTAAAACTGTTCTTTGGCTCACAAAAGAGACAAGGCAAAAAATCCTACTAAGAAATAAAAGCTGGGCCAAATGGAGAACTACTAAAAACCCAATAGATCATCAGAAATTTAGGCAGCTGAGAAATGCTACTAAAAAATCAATACTTCTTGATAAAAAAAAAAAAAACTTTTACTTTAATTTCGAACAAACTCACCAACACAAACCACAAAAGTTCTGGACAGGTATTAATAGACTCCTACTTCCAGGGCACTCCAAAACACCAACCCCATCAGGCACCACCTACAACAATCCCAAGCATATTGCCGATGTCTTTAATACCTTCTTTACTGACGCCGTCCATTCTCAAGCTAATTCCCTACCTCCTGTTAACACAAGCTTGCCCTCCACCACAACTAGCTTAATTCCCTCATTCCATTTACAACCAGTTCCAACATCCCTCATCTACACCCTTCTTCAAAAACTCAAGCCATGCACTCCCTCTGCTGATCTTCTTCCAGCTGAATATCTGCAAATAGCAGCAAAAGTTCTAGCCTATCCCATTTCCATCCTAAAAAAATAGAACCATTACTGAAGGAACCATCCCATCTATCAGAAAATCTCCCATATTATCCCACTACATAAGGGTGGTAACTCAACTGAACTCTCAAACTTTCACCCAATAGCCTTACTCTCTCCTTTAGCAAAAATCATGGAAAAGTGCATCAGCTACTTGATCACCTACTCCAAAACAACTTACTAGCTGTCAGCATGGTTTTAGGCCATTCCATAGCACTACCACTGCCCTCCTATCCTTTTCTGACTGCATTAACAAATATCGTAATAACAATACTCTATCCTCTGCACTCTTTATTGACCTCCCAAAAGCCTTCGATATGGTTAACCATCAGCTTCTTATAAATATACTTAAATCCCTCTCACTAGGTACACAGGCATTTTAATGGTTCAAGTCCTACTTAGAAAATAGGCAACAGGCTGTGCTTTGGGAAAATAATCTATCCGCATATCTCCTTATTACCCTTGGTGTCCCTCAAGGCTCTGTTTTGGGCCCTCTCCTATTCTCAGTTTTTATCAACAATCTAAATATAATAATTCCTCAAGCTACCTGCATACAATATGCAGATGATTCCTCATTAATATGTTCAGCCACTTCTTCATCTAAACTCCAGTCCCTCACCCAAAGAGTGTTTAATATAGTAGAAAACTGGTTCCTACAGCGCTGCCTCCTCCTGAATCCCCAGAAAAACAAAATTACTGCTCTTCACTCCTACACAAAAGTCCTTCCCAATAGACTTCACACTCATATCTAATAATGGCACTGTCATATCTCCCAACCCAACCATCAAACTCTTAGGATTAATAATTGACCACAACCTGAACTTCGACACACACATCAACACTAAATAAAATCAGTTAACAGAAAACTAGGCTCCCTTTACAAAATTAAACCCTTCCTTACTCCAGTAGCTAGAACTACCATTGCCTAAACCCATCGTATCTCCACCCTCTTCTTTGCCTCACCCATTTATACCAATCTGTCCAAAAACAACCTCAACAAACTCCTATAATAACATTGCCAGATTTGCCACTGGCTCCCCTTTTAGAACCCACCATTGTCATAATCTAAAACAGCTAGGATGGCTGGAACTGCATAATCAGCTTAAATTTCACCAACTTACTATCACCCACAAGACCCTTTATCATCCTAGTAATACTCCAATACTCACTAGCCTTATCACCCCCTACAAAAATCTTACAACCCTGTGCTCAGCAAATAAATTACTAGTATCCATAGATAAATCCAACAATAAGGCAGGGGACTCACTGTTCTCCAACACTGTGGGTAAAGGATGGAACCTGCTTCCCACTGAACTCTCCTCTCCCTCTTCAACACTACTTTTCAAAAAGCAACTTAAAGAATATCTTAAAACTCACTGGCTATGCCCATGTATTAACCCAGACTAATAATCCCCTTCCTGCTATGTCCACTGTATACTTATTTCACTATTACTGCACTATCTCTACCTCTTTCATGAACCTCAGAGAGAATGATCTGTAAGTTACTTAAGGTCTGTTTTTAACTTAGTCTTTCTTAGGAACCTCTACAGAGTATGAACTTGCATAGCTAGCTTTCTACTATATGAATCATGTCTCTGTCTTATAAATACTTGCTTTTTTTCTTTTAAATATGTAAGTTATATGATTACTAAGCTGCTATGTAAAATTGCATTCTAGTCTTAAAATTGTATTGTACCTGATATTGCTGTTATCTGTTTAGGGGAGCTTTTCTCCCCAAACCTCTACTGAAAATGGACATATATCCAGTTGGACTAGCCCGGTCAAGAAATGTAAAATAAATAAAAATAAATAAAGATGGAGTTTCTTGTAACAAGTGCAGGCTGAGAAACAGTGATAAATTCAACAAAATAAATAAATGCAGGACAGATGTGTTATGAGATAAATATCACTGAAACAGTTACATCGAGTGCAAAAACATACTTATATCAGCTTTTAGGCCAGATGATTTTAGAAGCAGATTTTACACTGGAAATATCATGATCCAGGATTTCATGATTAAATGTATTGCATCTTTATACTTTACTTTCATTGGTTTCAAAAGGCTACCGTTCCATAAACCATTACCTGCAGAGTTGCTTTCTGCAGATGGACAGATGCAATATTTTATGCTGGTAGAAGTTGTTGACTATGCCTGAAGCTTCCACGTCTGCCACTACTGTCTGTAGAGATACCATGTAAAGCAGTGAGTGAAGCTTGAAGAATGCAATTTCATTCTGGAAGTAAGCAGATAAATTCCCCTACAATTTCTTATGCATTATTTTGCACTAAATAAACCAAAATAGTTTCCTGCAGTGAAAACTGATACTAACCTTATAACTGAGTAAGAAATCTATGATGCTGGCTGTTTTTTTTTAATCTCCTGATTGTTAGATGCCAACAAATCATTTGAATGACAAGGTTTATACTTACATTTATCATCGGACTGAACATGTCATGAATTCTGTTAAACTGCTGGGTACATTTTCACAATGAAATGTCATTGATGAAAGTCAGATGAAGAAGCATAGTCTAGGTGATGCATTGATTTAGAGTCCATATACTTTTAGAAGTGGAATAATTGTATCTATTAACTGTAGGCTTTAAATGATGGCATCTGGAATCTGTCATTGTCGTACCAATCTGCTCAGCAGTGGCTCTCTCAGTTTGCATTAATCATATTGCTCTGTACCGATTCCCGCAGTATCCTTTTCTGTCAGGTACTGAGCTTAAAGGATGACTTTTGGAAACTTTGTCACACCTGTGCTTAAATAGCTGTGTATATAATCTCTGAGGTACCTGCCTGGGCAGGGAGTCACCCCAATAACTTCCGAGTGTGCTGGCAAAGGAGATGCTAGCTCAGCAGCAGTTCTACAGTGCTGTGCCACCTCTTTGCTGTTAGTGTTCACATGGGATAATCTCCTTTCATACTTATCACCTAGTGATGGGATAGCGTTCTGGTGTGCAACCTCCTCCTCCACAATGGGTTTCCTAAGGATTACAACCCACTGTTGGTGTAATGGAGTCTCACTGCTGTCCTCAGTGCTTCCCCATTTGCTGGTAGTATAATTTTCCAAGTCCTGATCTTTTTCTTGTTCATAGCATATTTAGCTGTATTCCAACAAATGTGTACAGCAGGAACATGTCCCAGGAACAGATACATCCAAGTATATTGACAGCAAACTCATGAGGGCAGGCAGCTCTAGATAAGACAACCTTCCGGTTGCTATTGCCCCCCCCCCCCCACCACCACACACACACGCACACAATCCTGGTGTGGCACTGGATTAGAACTCACTATTAGCCTAATGGAATTTCATTGCTACCCTTGGTGTTACTCTACTTGCTGTTATAATTTTCTTGGTCCTGGCCTTTTGAAGTTAATTCATTTGTTCACAGCATGTTTAGCTCTATTCTCACAAATGTCCACAGCAGTAACTTGTCCCAGGGAACAGATACATCCAAGTGGACTGACAACAAACCAGTGAGGGCAGGTCACTCTAGTTTTATGAATGTCTCTGTTGGCTACTTGCCTGAGGTGCTGGGTTAACCCATTTTCACCTTACAAAGACACAAGAAGCATATATGAGGGGATGTCTGCTCCAAGGCACAATAAAGGCAGCTGATGCCAAATGCAATACTGACTTAGCACATCCATGACACATTAGCCATATTGTTTGCAAATGTAAAGCAAGAGAACAAAGAAGCTTGCGGTTGTCAGAAATGGGAAAAACATTCAGTCATGAGACACTTCACTGAAGAAAGAGAAAAAAGGCTACAGCAGTTCCCAAGAGGTTAATTAAGCCAACTGTGAATATTCTGTTCATGATTTAAAAAGTAGTTCATCATACAGAACTGTAAATCAAATGCACAAGTAATTAACAAAGTCAGATGTATACAAATAAATAAAAATAAGCCCCAGTTTCAGATCTTAAATCAGTGTAGTTTCATTCCTACACGGTTACTTTCCACACTAGTCACAGCTTGCTCATAATTATTTGCAACAGATTTAGGAGTGGAATGTGGTGGAACTGGGTTATAGTTTCTCTCTATGTTTGAAATTTTATTGACAGGGATCTTTTTCAAAAACAAAGAAATACAAAAGAGAGAGTAAGCAGCCCACACAAATTCAGGCTTGTACTAGTTTGGATATGAACAGCATTAGATCACTATGAGTTTGTACAGTTTTGTCTACCTCATTTTCATACGGTGTCACAGCTATAATCATTACCCAAGTGTCCGTTCCACCCGTGTCATTACTGGGTGAACTTTATGCTGTGATGTTGAAATTATTACTGGATTTTCAATTGCTTGTCTTAACTGCCACTTCATTTGTTGCTTTTTATATTTATTTGCTTGATTCAGCATTCTGAATAGTTCAAAAGTAGCAAATTTGCCTTATGGTGCAGAAGGTTGCTGGTTCTATTCCTTCATCAGGCAGTTGGATTCATTTTTCCAGTACTAAGTATTGCAGTATGATGAGGTACAGCACTCCTGAGTGCACTGTTTGGTAGATGCAATATTAAACTGAAGCCCCATCTGCCTGGTGGTAACTCAGGTGAATTTAAAAGACCCCAGTGCACTTACCAAAAAGAGGAGGGGAAGGTTCTCAGCACCCTGGCCAAGTTTGCCTATTTCAGTATGAATACCGTCTTGGGTCTCCAATGAAAAGAGGCCACTGGCACAGTTGGACTAACCCAGCCAACAAAATGTAAATATATAAATGGTATTGTAGTCATCTCCTAAAGTTGGGAAGTTAATGTGGTAGAACACAATTTTTTGGCATGCAACAATGCTTTTGGTGGCTAACAGCTCCACTTAGTGTGGCAAAACATGTAGAAAGTTTCAAGTACTTTGTAGCAGAAACTGAATGTATTCATCATTTTCTGAGGGTCAGGCAATCGTATTTGTGTACTGAAATGCACTTAAGTTGGATTCTTTGACACTTTTATTTTTATTTATTTTTTTCCTTTTTTGTTCGGGCCCCTTTTTGATATTTATCCTATGGCTAGTTCAGATCTCTATTAGCACAGCTAGACATGGATTTGTTATGGAACCTCCTCTGCTTTCCAGCACATAAACATTGTCTTTAAGTCCTAAAAAATTCACAAATTACTCTTGATCTTATGCTAAAGTAGCCTGGCATTTTTGCCTTCAGCCATGCACTGTGTGTATTAATTGAAGAGCCTGAATTAGTAGGAGGGGATGCGACAGGGGGTATAAGATTCCCAACTAGTTTTGCCAGAGGCGTGTCTCTGGAGCAAGCCTTCCTTCCCTCCCCTTAATATGCAGATGCATGTGTGCTACAGCAATGTGTGCCCACCTCTGTGGTTTTAATCCTTTCTTTGTAGTGCTGCTTTTGCTCTGCTTCTTGGTACTGAATAATGTGTCTTTTTAATCCTGAAGGAAGGGTCTGTCCTGTCAGCTATCATGGCTCTTATTAAAGTGAACTTCTTAGCTGTCTGTGATTTAAGTTATGCCTCAGATTACCACTGCTACCTGATTCATCACTTTGGCATTGGCAGTACGAAGACTCATGTAACTATACTGTTCATCTAGGGAAAGTGTGGCAAAAGTCTGTAGGTGTAGAATTTGTTTATTTTTCAAGGTGAGAGATGTTTAGCTTTGTTAAACTTATTTTGTTGTGCAGTTCAAGTAGCTTCAGTATGCTGGCTTCTTGTGACCTCATGTGGTATTCATATCAGTTAGTGGATCCCATATCTATTGTATGGCAATACTGAATTAGGTTTGTTGATGTCATTCTTGAAACTTCCTTCAATATTCCAGTTCTCCTCTTCTCAAAAGCCAACATTTGTCTGCATGAACAGAAATTATTTGTCTTTGCTAATCATTTCAGATATGGAGTAACTTACAGTTTGTGCACGTGCATTAATATATGTAACTTGCAAACACTGCAGGATTTTTAAACAGCAGATTTTAAAGCTCAGTAACTTTAGTAAAGATTGGTTCACTTAGTGTGATTCCCATCTGCTTTAAAGGATGTTGCCCGTTGCAAAGCTATGTATACAACATAGTATCAAGCTGTTTGCTTGTGAATGCCCAAAACTGTTTATAAAGTGTAAGTTTGAGAACCTGGACATTTTATTTCTTCATTCTTTGTTTCACATATGTGAAATCCTTCTAAGGCAGTACAGTAGAATGCAACTGATATGATTACATGCACATGAATTCAAAGTAGATAATTTGTATTGCAACATAAAATATTTTTCTAAGATATATTGTAGGAACCTCTTGTAGATAAAATATCAGTTTCACTGTTTAATTTCAGTATATGTTTATTACTCTTTTTTGCATTTTGAATAAATGTATGTTTGTCAGATATTCTCCTACAGGCTGGTAATGTAAACTTTCCTACAACAGAAAAATGTGTTCTAATGAACAGTGGTCTTTATCCATAACAGCTGAGCTTTACTTCAGTTTTTAAAAAAGTATTTCTTGAATATAGGTTTTTGTTCTTGTAGAGTAATATTTATTTATTTATCTGTATATCGGTTTATATTAACAAGACAGTTCACTTACATACCTTTTTATTTAACTTTTTTATCTAGAGATTATTTTCTTATCATACTGTCATTTTTTTAAAGAGCAAAGCTACCTCTAAAACCAGTATTGTTTGATTTGTCACTTGCATACCTGTTTAATTTAAAGTGTGTCTGTGTATGTATTGCGCTAGTAAGATCCCGAAGAGACCGAAAAAAAAGCATGGCTACATAGCTTTTGCAATGGTTACTAACCAAATATATAACTCTAAGCATTCCAGGTTGTTCATGTTAAGTAAAACTGAGCAGGAGATAGCTTTACCTCCTTCTGTTTATCAAGGTCACCAAACGTGGAGTGAAATAAAAAGTAAATTTAAACAAAGCACTTTTGCTGAAACTTTTGTTCCCAGTAATGTGTCTTCCTAAATCTAGACTCTAGCAATAAAATGCAGAATGTCATAAAGTAATGTGACATTTGCCTAATATGTCTCTAGTTCTTAGTTTTCTGTGCATGCAATTTAGTGTGATAGTTTTCATTCTTTGTGTCACAGCATGTTGACTAATTTGAAGCTGTCTGTTTGCAGGCATTTCTTATTCAAGACAGGAACAGGGACAACACCACTGTTCAGTACAGCTACACCAGGATACACAATGGCTTCTGGTGCTGTGTACTCCCCACCTACACGGCCGCTACCTAGAAACACCCTGTCAAGAAGTGCATTTAAGTTCAAGAAGTCATCCAAGTATTGCACCTGGAAATGTACCGCTCTTTGTGCAGTTGGTGTCTCAGTACTTCTGGCTGTGCTTCTCTCTTATTTTGTTGGTAAGTTGTCATATGGCTGTGCTTCTCTCTTATTTTGTTAGTAAGTTATCATATGACTGTGCTTCTGTTTTATTTTGTTGGTACTGTAAATTGTTAATATGACTGTGCTTCTCTATTTTGTTTGTATGTTATATGGAGAAACCACACAGAACTCAGATAAAAAGGCTCCATCAGAAATGTTTTCATGTGATACTTACTGTAGTGTAACTGTTGTTTGTTCTTAAATGGATCTAACCAGGGAAGGTTGGCATGCCAAGTCAGTTTTCTGAACAAGTTAAGAGAGCAGCGTTCATTGATTAAAATTGAAGATCAGATGCATGCATCTGTGTAGCAGAAATTGTGATGTATGCAATGTGATCTACAGTGCATCTGATGTGTCATCACATTGCACGGGTCTATATCATTTGAGCAAATTCTTAATTGAGCAAATTGCTATTTGTCAAACTGAGTTAAGCAAAAGCTCAGTTAAGCGAATGCTCTGTTAAGCTTTTTTTTTCCCTGGGAAAGGATTTGGTTGGCCATCATTGGGTATTTGCTCTTTTCCCCACTGTAGTGCGATCTCAGAGTTGGTATATTTAGTTGGAGGGGCACATCCCCCCCCCAACACTTTGCAGAGTTTTAAATTTAGTTTTCTTTATTCCGATCGGTGGGTGGGCAGCTGTTTTTTTTTTTCCACTGGGAAACTTTTCAATTAACCAGCATTAGCTTAATTGAGCTTTCACTTTATTCAGTTCGACAAATGGTGATTTGTTCAATTAAGCATTCGCTCAAATGATATAGACCTACATTGCATATATAGCTATATTTTTACAGTACTGTTGTTGTGACATTTTACCGTTGAATTTGATGTGGTATGTTGGTAGAAGACAGGTGTCTTGTCAAAGTGAGATAGGAAATATTTTGCTAAGTAGTCCAGCAAGATACATACCAGGCAAGTTGTTTTAGTTTACTTTATGCCAGTGTGTGTCAGCCTTGCAGTGCTAGAGCATTTTAGTCAATGTGCTACAGGTTTGCTACAATATGCTACAAGTTTGCCTCTAAACACCTTGGTATGACTTTTTCTGATTGTTGAGTGGTTTTCAGTGTACCTATATACACACTTGTTTATTGGCATGTAATGTATTAACATATATTTGTTGATGTTTTCATGTGTCATTGATTTTTAATTAGCAAATGACAAGAATTTTTACAGGACTATTTTTATTTTACTAGTGGTGTCATCATTTTTGTTCAGTTTTTGTTTCCACAATTTCTAAGGCTACATTGCTTTTGAAGAGAGAGAAAAGGATTGCACTTGCAAATGTTTGCCTTCAGGTAAACAGCATTCTTCATTTCACACTTTACACACTTTATCAAACAGCCACCACTGTCTGCAAAAGGAAAATGTGGGAATTTAACAAAGGTACTGTTAATTTATTTCACTAGAAGCTATAAGAATTTCAGTGGAAGTTTCATCGAGTCACATAAAACTACTGAAATAAGCCCTTTGGCAGAGATTGCAAAAATAAAGTTGCCATCAAAAAGTAAACACTTGCCTTTGCTCAACTGTAACTCCAGACCTCTTGTTTTACCGCACACATATAGTTGGAAAACTATTAATTTTAAACACATTCTTTTCCTTTAGGGCAAAAAAGAGCAAATTGTGCTTTAAATACTTCTGTGGCAATATACAAGAGTGCCAAGCTTCAGACTGCACATGCAGGATTTAACACTTTTATGATTCTTAAAAAGATAACAGCTCTGTTAAAATGGTACATTTGTCATTACTGAATCTTGTCTTTGTGAACAAAGTCACAGTTTTTCACATTTTCCTCTCTTTTCACTTTACTCTTTCTTCTCATCTTCCTTCTTCTCCTACTCAGACATGAGATTGCTTTTCCATGAAAGAGTAGTATGGAGGTCAGTAAATATCAGTGGAAAAAATCCTGCTTAAATGTTACTGTCTTAAGTAACAATACATAAAATGCCCTAATGTCTGTCATTGGATTTGAGAATTAACCTGCTCTGATACAAGCCTTGAGGTGCACTTCAAATGGAAGTATACACACACACACACACACACACACACACACACACACACACACACACACACACACACACACACACACACACACACAAAATCACATGGGCACATACACACACAAAATGGCACCACATACACACGTGAGTACACACAGAAGTACAAATAGCCACAGAAAACACTCACACACACACAGCTACACATGTGGACACAGGCATACATACACATGCACACATGTATGTGTGGACACACTTAGACACACATACAGATACACACACACATAAGTGAACACACATGCACTCATGTGTAATACACATGAGGCCACAGAAGTACCTCACAAAGAGGATTACTGGCCTCAAACAAATGCCCTACACTGATCGCCTCAAAAAACTCCAGCTTTACTCCATAGCATATCACCTACTCCGAGGTGGACTCTGCCTAACATATAAAGCTATGTCAAACCCAGAGCTGTTGGACATGCTACACCTAAAGAAATCCCAATCCCTCCGAGCTACACAATCTAGGGACTTAAACCTTGTCACCACAATAAACAGGACATGCTGGAGGGATAGATTCCTGTCCCAGAGACTTCCCATACTCTGGAACAGGCTACCCATCTATGTCAAGCAAAGTTCTTCATTAGCACTCTTCAAGAAAAATCTTGATGAGTGGATGGGAAATAGGAAATACACCTCGGGGATTACTTCTGTGTGTCTGCTCGACAGTGGCACAGGAAAATAACTTTCTTGGGTGGCGTAAGCTAGGGAACCTTGTTGGTTAGGCTTATGTAGGCCCTTGGGCCGATAGCCTAGTACCTACCTATGAACCTATAAGACACAAATTTGTATTTGTTTACCAGTCTACTGATATGTGTATATGAGTGTGTGTGTGTTGTGTGTGTGTGTGTGTGTGTGTGTGTGTGTGTGTGTGTGTGTGTGTGTGTGTGTGTGTGTGTGCATGTGCATGTGCACGTGTGCACGCACGCATCTGTGTATGAGAATTACTCTTGTTTTTGTTGCACCCGTGGGACATTCTGCCTGAGCAGTGCCTGAAAAAAAAGGAAATGCTCATTAAGTTTGAAATGTATGGCGAATGTCGAGAAGAATTTATGAACACTGTTTGGCTGTCAGGAAGAAAGATACTGTTAATACCCTAGCCAAACATTTATTTACATGTGTAGATTTCAGAAAATTACATTTTTTTTTGTGCTTAACTCAGCTTGAATGACTTTGTTGGCTACTACAATATCCAACTGGAATGCCATGAGTCTAGTTGGCAAATATGGCTTCATGCTGACAAACCACCTGGCCTCAATGATCCACAAACATTAAATGTTTTCTTTTGGCATAAAGACTGCGAGATGGCGTTAATGCTATTATAGAAGTACTAGTATTTCATATTTGAAGTTTTCAAGTCTGAGGTGGATGATAACATAAGTTAAACCATCGGTTCACATTTTGTATTTTTAATAAGTATTGTGTCTTTTTAAAGACTGATAGATGAACTGTCTCTTTAAGAAAATTGGCCAAGATCCTGAGTTAGTATCATTGGTTAGATTGCATCATGTGATTACATGACACTGTTTTTAAACTCCAGTTTGTACATGTTTTTTTTAACACTGATGAAGTTCTAGTTAAATAAAAGAATGAAAGCACTCAGTCAAAACCTGTGTTGGAGACTGTTTCCTTACTGGCTTTTTGTGGATAGCAAGGTAACTTTCAGTGCTATGGTCATTAGGCAAAAGTCTGAACTATGAAGATAGAATAAACCATGGTATCTCTTGATCCTTTTTGCTAATGAAGTAATAGTCATCCTGATTGTCTTAAGTTCTGTTTTGGAGTTTTCATTTATAAGTGCATTTATACATTTCTGTGTAACTGGCTTCCAGTTTTTTGATTTATCATTTTTATGGCTTCTAGTTGGCTAATGGCATCACCAGAAAAATAAATCAGCTTAAAGTGATCTCTGGGAGAGAGTGTTTCAAGTAGGATTATTTTACCTTTATAAAGAGTACCATGATAGAAAACATGATCATTTTACAATTTTCAGAAGGAAAATCCTACTGATGAAAATAAGGAATCTTGAAGGTTTTAAAGAGTATTATAAGTTGATAGCCTTGACTCAGTGGATGCCTGACCCTTCCTTATTAGAGGAGTCATTTTGCAGTGTCAAGGTTTGTCCATTCCTCATAGAAAGTAATGGTTTTGGTAGTCTCCAGAGTGTCATAGGCAGCATCCCAAAATGTAAAAGCCCAAGAAAATTGCAATTAAGGAGTATCTGATGTGTCAAGTTGAGCCCATAGTGACCCTCTCTTTAATAGGAGAGTGCTAGTATGGATTTCTTCCTCAGCCAAACTCCCTGTTTTAGCAAAAGAGGTAGATAGTGGAGAGGTGCTGATGCCAGTAGGAAGACATTGATTGCATCTGTACACTTTACGCAAAGAACAGTTGAATAAAAAGGGAGTTGGTTACCAAATTGATGACAATGTGGTAGAGTTGATCATTTCTTAAAAAAAATGATAAAACTTTCATAATCTGTGATAGCTGGGATAGTTTTCCTGTTCCTGACACTACAGCATTCTTGAGTTGTTTATAAGAGTTAAATGGTGTACTTAGGCACAGGCCTGTTGCTGTATGAGGTAGTACGGGAGGCCCGTGACGCGTCTATAAAAAACACTAATACTCTTGCTTTTTTTTTTTTTTTTAGTCCAGTCAATATTTTCTTTATCTAAGGGTGCATTCATCTTGCTTTTCCTCACTGTAGTGACTCCTTCTATGTAAGCATTATGTCTGTTGTGATTCGTCGTTGAGCCGCTGAGTAGTGTGGTTGTTTTCTTCTTTATGCATTTTAAAGTATTTTATCAGAAATGGCTTTATGAGTCTGTAGGACATCCCACTAGACCATCTACAAGCAGTCGTGGTGCTCATGGAGGTTATTCACTAGACATGCTTCAGCAGGCTGAACATTTCTTGCTCTATGCGAATTATAGTGCCTGAAAGTTTTAATTAATTAGTGGCATCAGAAGCTGTTAACCTCGCTACCCTTTTATTGTGCTAGTGTTTGCATGGAGAAAAGCAGCAGGAAGTTGTTTTAATTATTAGCTCTTAGGACCTGATGGTCACTGATGAATGACCTCTCAATCTCTGCTTTTACATTACTGGTAGCTAAATCAATCTGAGTAGATGACACAGTGGCTTGTCTAGGTCACAGCCTGCAACTGCCTCAACAGTGATTTCATTTTAACTTAAGACGTTTGGAGTAAGTCCTACCACAAATGCTGCTGTAGCAGACTTCTACATATTTTTTTTCTCCAAGCAGTTTTCATGTATTCATTTAAATAAGGATTATTCACTGTGCATTGAACATGAGTGTTTATCCCACATAGTGTTTGCAACCCAGCCTTTATAATTCTAAACAGTCTAAGTGATGCAATGTCTCTTATAAAGTGACTATATGAATATAATTTGTTTCGTTGATCAACAATAAAAAAGTCAACATAAATAGAAAAAAATAACCAACAGAAATTACATTTTCATTCACAACAATCTGACACCTGCATTACTGTCCTTTTCAAAGTTATTAGAAAATATTTTTGTTAGTCACTTAAGTTCCACTCATCCAAAATATCTACTAACTTTAAAGAACATTTTTTTCTTTCATTAAATGACTGTGGTCCAGTAGTGCTCAGCTATTTGAACATAGGCTTCAGGTTGTAAAACTGAATAATGCAGTTTTGCTAGGAATTCCCCAGAGCTCTGTACTTGGTACATTTCTAATTACTGTTTATTCCTACAGTATGGCTTGCACACTGGAAATGTAAAACTCATTCAATATGCAGACGATTCTTCTGTTGTAGCGTAAATTCAGTTATCATAATCATAAAACTATTGCAAAAGCAAGCTATACTCTAAGTCATCTGGTTAAAGCATTCTTCACAGACAGTTCTAGAGTCTTTTCCGCAGTAACGTACCTTTTACCATCCATCAGGCATTCTTCTTACCTTTCATTAACCCACCGTACAAATTTAGGTCCAACTTCAACTAGTCTCAGTAGTTGAATACACCATTGTCACACTTGCTTCATGAACTTGGTTGGCTTGATTTTTTGTCCGTAGATGAATCCAGTCCCCAGACTATTTACTGGAAGGTGTAAAAATAAATGTATATCTCAGATACATGAATTTGGCCCCAAGACTATTTACTGGAAGATGTAATAATAAATCTATATCTCAGATACTATGGCCATGTAATGCAAAGATACAATACACCAGAGAAGGATTGAAACTAACAAAGAAGGGGATGGTAGAAGCTAAGATGAATAGACTGGATTACTGACATGATGAATATGAATTTGCAACAGCTTAAAGACACAGTTCTTGACAGATCTGGTAATCTAAAGTCTTTGATATCTTGAAGAGCGGTCCATATTCATTAAGGATATCCACACCTCTAGGCTAGTTGAGCAGCATAATGCATTCGAGATTATCCAAGTGCAACTAACTCTGGGCAAGACCGCAATCCAAATTGTAGCTTGCTGCAGACCCACCACCATGCCCCAGGATTCCCACTCCTCATTTTTTGATACACTGAAAAGTATTAGGGTACAACCTAACACCCTAATAATGGGCGATTTTAACTACCCCACCATTAACTGGAAAAACTACTCATGTACCAACACTTTTGCGCAACGTTTTCCGGAATTCATAAATTCCAAAGCCTTGGATCAACTTATTCACACTCCCACCTGGGGCAGTAATTTCCCAGACCTGGTCATTACCACCATGGGCAACCGGTGTTCCACACCAGAGATCAATTCCTTGTTGGTCAGATCCGACCACAAGCTAATCACCTGAGACATCCACATCCCGCCTCTGCCCCCACCCCCAATTAGGGAACCCACCGTAAAAAACTTCTCCAAAGCCAACTTCACACTTTTTAAGACAGAAGTGGTAAACTTCATGTCACCCATGCAGACGGACAATAGAGGTACGACTGTTGAATCCTACACAAATGCACTTTATAAGCATTTACATGAGTGCATGGATCATGCTATCCCTAATAGAACCAAGATGCTATCCTCCAAAAAAAGGAAGCCAATCTGGTGGTCCTCTGCCAACAAACTCTACAACAGAAGAAAGAAACTGTTGCAAAAAAGAGTAAAATCCCTTGACTGGAGGAATGCCCTGGTCAACCTCAGTAAGAAGCTGAGATCCCTCATAAAATCCTCCAAAGCTAGTTACGAAAACAAAATTGACACTGACTCTAAAGACAACCACAAAACATTCTATAGCTATGTCAACAATCTCAATGGCAACACTCAGACCTACTCTGAATTACAGCACAATGGCACTAAATATACAGAAACAACTGATATTGCCAACATCCTGGCAGATAAGTTCAGTGCTACCTTTACCCCCCTCTCACCCTCTAGAGGGTCCATCTCTATACCAGAAGAATGCAAAGTTCCTATAATCATGGCTGCACAGGTAAAAAACACACTCTCCAAAGCCAAGAACACAGCATCCATGGGACCTGACAATATCCCAGGCAGCATTCTACATGAACTACAGAATGAACTGGCACCCTACCTAAGTACCATGTTCAGTCATAGACTCACCTCAGGCTTTGTGCCCACTGAATGGCACACCGCGAAGGTTATCCCACTCCACAAGGGGGGAGCCATGACGGACCCCGGGAACTACCGCCCCATTAGCCTGACAAGCCTGGTCTGCAAGGCTGTGGAACGTATCATCATGGAACTCATAAACAAAGACATTGGTAATCTCCAAACTCTGGACCCTACCCAGTTTGGATTTGTAAAAGGCAGATCATATCTCCTAAACCTGATTGACTTCTTTGAAGCAGTCACCAAAGCCACAGATGAGGGTAAGGTGGTTCACACAGCTTATCTAGACCTCGCCAAGGCTTTCGACACCATCCACCACTCTGGAGTTATAGATAAGCTCACTAAACTAGGTATAAATCCCTATGTCACAAGATGGGTTGCCAACTGACTCATGGACAGAACCCACACTCCAAGTCCGACTTCAGACCAGTGACAAGTGGAGTACCACAGGGTTCAGTCCTAGGTCCTCTCCTGTTTGGTATCTACTTCTCTGAAGTACAGGCTAACACAGAAGGTCTTTGGCTAACAAAGTTTGCAGATGACTGCAAACTAGGAGCCATAATCAAAACTCCTAACGATGTGGACATACTACAAAAGGGCCTCACTGAGACAGATGCCTAGTTCATAGGTTCATAGATTGGTACTTAGCTAACTGCCCTTGGGAGCCATTTTAAGCTTAGCCAATATCCCTTGTGAGATTCATAGTGTCAAAGCCATGGCCTGAAGCTCAATGCCAAAAAGTGTATTGTCATCCCCTTCGGTAAAAACTCTGTACCCATGAACTACCATATAGCTGGTAGTCTACTTAATGCCGAAAATGTGATAAGAGACCTTGGGACACAGGTGGACAGTAGTCTCTCCTTTGATAATCACATCGCCACAGTTGTCAGGAAATCCTTCTACATGGCTCACCTCATCACAAAAGGTTTCTCATCCAGAAAAAAAGAGGTCATTGTTCCCCTCTACTCATAACTCATTAGACCCATTATAGAGTACAACACTCCTTTTGGTATGTACCTCACAAGACATCTACAACAACTGGAAAGGCCACAGAAATACCTCACAAAGAGGATTACTGGCTTCAAACAGATGCCCTATGCAGACAGTCTCAAAAAACTCCAGCTTTACTCCGTCACATATTGCCTACTCAGAGGCGATCTCTGCCTAACATACAAAGCTATGTCAAACCCAGAGCTGTTGGACATGCTCCACTTAAAGAAATCCCAATCCCTCCGAGCTACATGCTCTAGGGACCTAAACCTTGTCATCACAATAAACAGAACATGCTGGAGGGATAGAGTCCTGTCCCAGAGACTTCCTTTACTCTGGAATAGACTACCTATCTATATCAAACAAAGCTCCTCTTTAGCACACTTCAAGAAAAATCTTGATGATTGGATGGGAGATAGGAAATTCACCCTGGGGATCACTTCTGTGGCTCTGCTCGACAGGGGCACAGGAAAATAATTTTATTGGGAGGCGAAAGCCAGGGTACATTTTTGGCTAGTCTTATATAGGCCCTAGGGCCAATAGCCTAGTACCCACCTATGAACCTACGAACTTAACTAAATGACTAAATAACAAGAACAACAACAACAGAAAAAGCAACAACTAAACGATTAAGCAACAACAACAGAAATAGCAACAACTAAATGATTAAACAATAGAAACAGAAACAACGTCATGATTAAAGAGTAACAACAACAGAAACAGCAACACTAAATGATTAAACAACAGCAAAAACAACAGCAGCACTTCAAACAAAGTAACAACATGTCTGCTTTCATAACTTGACTTGACAGTTGGATGAGAAAACATAAATTCATGCTTGGAGTATGTGGAAATAATTTTCTTACTAGGGCCAACTTATATACTGTCGATGCCAACTAAGCGTCTTCATGTTCCTTCAACCATAAACTTAGTGTGAGTCTATGAATATATATATGTTATACTATACAACCTATTTTGTAAAAATCTGTACTGTAAGACATAGTCATTTCAAGAAGTCCTTTAAGGCAGCTGAGGGTGTTGATAGGTTATGACATTTATGATACTTGCATGCCTAGGTGTGGAAGAAATTTTAGCCTTTGCCCTTGTGCCTTAAGATAGACTTAGGCATACTGTTGTCACAAAAAGTCTAACACTGTCTTCAGACTTGATGGTTACTTATAACAGGACATGATAACAACACATAACATGTGAGAGCATCATAGCTGCAAGCCTGGCTCTATTAGAAATTCTGCAGAAGAAATATGTATAGTCATCACCCAATGAAAAACATATTGTGATGTCTTCAGATTTTCATTCTTACTGAGCACTATAGCTGAGAAGAATAACTCTTGTACCAAGTAAATAGCAGCCTTGCACATGATAACCCTTTTTATGCCACGGGTGGATATGGCTCAAGAGAAAGTGGAAAGTGCGCTTAAGGGAGTAACAAAGGGTTGACGTAAGCAGGAAGAAGGCTTTAAGTTAGTGCTGTTTGGAGTGCAGAACATGTTATGCAAGCTAAAACTAAAATGTTTCTGTTGGGGAAAAGTTGTTGCACACCCTCATGCAGTTTGTGCAGCCCCCGTACCACCCTACTGAGCTTAATTTACTTTCAGTTCACTAAACTTCAGAAAGAAGAGAATCATTTCTGTTATCCTCAGTGCAATGAACTCACTCAGAATTCTGCTATTCAAGTAATGATCCTTTTCATAGTCTTAGCCTGTGATCTGCTGACATAATATCCATCAGAACAGCGTTTGAATAACTTTTTGAACAAGAAGCCAAAATAAAAGGCCCCAAAATATTTGCTTTAAGGAATTATCTTCCCCTCCATTAAAACACTTGCTTTGATGTATTTTTTTTCTTCCTGTTTCTTCCTTAAATTCGTTAGAGGTGTTTGGAAGTGTTCATAAGCTGTTCTTACAAGGAACTGCCTATGGTTATCACCTCTGACTTTGCGTCACTGAGATAAAAAGCAGAGTTCTATAGTTTCTCTTCAGTTCAGACTGCATGTTGCAACATCTCTGCAGGATGTCCTTTCCTCTGTCTTTACTTCATGTTAGTGCTTGATTAAGTACCTACCAACTGACAGATTTTCTAAGGAGGAAAATATTTTTCTGTTAGGAGAATCTCTTCCCTTTATATGTTTTTAACTACCATTAAAATAAATGACAGCAGGCCAAGCAAGACAAAGTTGAAAAAAATTAAATATAAACAACTAAATAATTACTTTAAACAACAACATTCAGAAATACATATTTAAAATAAATAAATAAATAATTCTCTCCTATTTTATTGTTTAAAGTCACTGACTTGTATTATCTGATGTCTCTGGTGGAGGGAGGTGACAGTAACCCACATAACTAACTTTAGCTAATGAGAAAATTCTTTCTGAGGGGGGGAAAACATTTTCATGTCAGCATGCTGTGTTTGAATATAGCATGCACAGTACATCAGTGACAAGATGTTCTGGTCCTAGCCTCAAAGGTGTCTCAGAGGCAGGCATCTCTGTACATTGTCAGTGGTTTTGGTTTAGGAATGAGCCTGTGTCACTGGTTTAGTCAGGCTTGAAGAGTAGAATGAATTCAGAGCCCTGTTCCAAGAAAAGATGCATATACTTATTGGCATTGTAGGTTCATAGGTTCATACTAGGCTATCTGCCCTATGGCATTTATAAGCCTAGCCAGAGTGTGTGTGGCTTTCACCACCACTTAGGATGAGAATACTATACCCATTAGTTTGCTGTGCCTCTGTCCAGCAGTGATACAGAAATGATTCCCGGGGTAAACCTACGATCTCCCATCCATTCGTCAAGATTTCTCTTGAACAGAGTCAGTGAGGGGCTCTGCCTCACATGGACTGGGATTCTGTTCCATAGTGTAGGGAGTCTCTGGGTGATGAATCTGTCCCTCCAGCACGTCCTATTTATATCCGTGTTGAGGTTTAAGTCTCTTGCTCTCGTGGCTCTGGTGGATTTGGATTTTTTGATGTGGAGCATGTCCATTAATTCCGGGTTGGACATGGCTTTGTATGTCAGGCACAGATCACCTCTGAGCAGATGGTATGCGACTGAATAGAGCTGGAGTTTCTTCAGTCGGGCATCGTATGACATATGTTTGAGCCCCTTTATCCTTTTGGTGAGGAACTTTTGGGGTCTTTCCAACTGCTGCAGGTGTCGGGTAAGGTACATTCCGAATGGGGCGTTGTACTCAATCATTGGTCTGATAAGTGAAGAGTACAGGGTTACAATGACCTCTCCTGATCTGGATGTGAATCCCTTCATGATCAGGTGGGCAATGTAGAAGGTCTTCCTAACCACTTTGGCAATGTGAGTGTCAAAAGAGAGGTTACTGTCAACTTGGGTCCCCAGGTCCCTGATAACTTCTTCCGTGTTTAATGGATTACCACCTATGTGGTAATTAGGGGTTACCTTGTTTTCCCAAAGGGTATGACTATACATTTTTTGGCATTTAGCTTAAGGCCATAGCTCTGGCACCAGTTATCCATTTCTATGAGACCTCTCTGGAGGATGTCTGTGTCTGATGGAGTGTCAATTATGGTGCCCAGTTTGCAGTCATCTGCAAATTTTGTCAGCAACAATCCCCCTATGTTTGCCTGCACTTCAGAAAAATAAATGCCGAACAAGAGGGGGCCCAGGACTGAGCCCTGTGGGACACCGCTCGTGACCGGCTTAGAGTCTGACATGGCACCAGCAACTCTAACCCTGTGTGTTCTGTCCTTGAGCCAGTTTGCAACCCATCTTGTGACATGTGGGTTTACATCTAAGCTGGTGATCTTTTCCATGATGCCCAAGTGGGGTATTTATGTCGAACGCTTTTGCTAGGTCAAGGTAGGCTGTGTGAACTGCCTTACCATCATCAATGGCCTTAGTGACTGTTTCGAAAAAGTCGACCAAGTTCAAGAGGCAGGATCTGCCCTTGACAAAGCCAAATTGGGTAGGATCCAGTGTCTGTAGGTCCCCAATGTCTTTATTTGTGAGTTCCATTATGATCCTCTCCATAGCTTTGCAGACAAGGCTCGTCAAGCTTATTGGGCGGTAATTTCCAGGGTCCATAGAAGCACCGCCTTTGTGGAGTAGGACCACAGTTGCCGTACGCCATTCTTTGGGTACGTATCCTGTAGTAAGGCTAAGATTAAACAGCAGCCTTATGTGTGGGTTTAGTTCCTCATTGAGTTCGTGTAGCACACAGCCGGGGACACCGTCCGGTCCCATTGATGCTGTGTTTTTTGCTTTAGAGAGAGCAGCTCTCACCTGGGCATCTGAGATGTTTGGGAGGCTAGACTCTGGTGGGATAGATATTTCTCCTTTTGGGGAGGGAGGGAGAAATTTGCACTGAACCTGTCTGCCAGTATGTTGGCAATGTCTGTGGGTTCAGTGATTTTTTTATCATTTTGGACTAATTCTGAGCATATCTGGGAGTTTCCACCCAGGTGTCTAACATAGCTATAGAAGGCCTTATGATTGTCTTTTGTGTCATTAGCGATTTTTCTCTCAAAGTTGGCCTTGGATGATTTTATGAGTGATCGTAGTTTTTTGCTAGTATTGATCAGAGATGCCTTCCCTTTTAGGGATTTTGCTCTGTCATGTAGTAGCTTTCTCCTCTTGTTGTAGAGTTTGTTTATGGCTGGGGTCCACCAGACCGGGCACCTGCCTTTGGTGGAAAGGGTCTTGATTTTATTAGGGATTGCTTGATCCATACATTCCTGGAGGTGCTCGTAGAAGGCATTTGTAAGGGTTTCAGCAGCGTGGGTTGTGGTTTCCACTGGCTCGGGGCCTTGAAGGATACCACTCCAGTCTTAAGAAGTGTGAAGTTTGCTTTTGAGAAGTTCTTCACTGTGGTCTTTTTTGCTGGGGGTGGGGGCGGGATGTGGATCTCCAATGAGATTAATTTATGGTCTGATCTCACCAATGAGGGATATACTTCCAGTGTGGAGCATTTTGTCCCCATGTTTGTGATGATCAGGTCTAGTATATTTTCTCCTCTTGTGGGAATGGTGACTAGTTGTTCCATAGCATTTGAGTTTATGAACTCCAGGAACCTTTGGGCTAGGGTGTTGGGGCTTGAGTAATGTTCCCAGAGTATGTTTGGGTAGTTGAAGTCACCCAATATGATGGTGTTTGGAGAGACATTCATACTCTCCAGTGTCTTCAGGAAGGCTGTGTGGGTTTCCTGAGTTTGAGAAGGTGGTCTGTAACATGCTACAAACTGTAGGGCAGTTTTACCTATGGTTAATTGCACCTGGATGGTCTCCGATGCTTCGTGCGTTGCCACTAACCTGGAGGTGTGGGTATCCTTTATGAATATGGATGCTCCCCCTCCTTTTGTGGTTCGCTTTATTAAACACATAACCAGTGAACAACTTGATTGAAAATACCACATTCAAGAGTCGGCCCTATTGAATTACTATCACCAGGTAGTGTCCACTACTACTTCCCTGACATGCCCATAATTACTGGTGCCCATGGGTTCCAGCACTTTTACGTATTGGGCAGCATACTGTACCTCTCTATCCCCATCAAACAGCCACTGACTGGCCCAGAAAATAAGGGTAAGTTAAGTGGGACAGGCTAACCCACAACCATCCTTAAGACAGGGCGGGGGCACTGTTATTTCAGCAAATTGGAAAATGTTTATTTATTTGACATTTGTTGACCTAGATAGTTTGACTGGGCTAATGCCCTTTTTAAGTGGAGGTACTGGGAGAAAAGCTCCACAGTACAATAAAAGCAAAAGTTGCAGAAATTGATGTAATATACAATACCAATATAATAAAAATTACAGGATTGTAGTGGATGACAAAAATATAAATAGAATAAGCAAACAGATGTTCTTTTAGATACAAGTTAAAAAAATCAGTAAAAATACATTTTGTATAAGATATTTATCTTGAGGCAGGAGTGGCAATAAGCTAGCAAAAAGAAAAATTAAATAAAAGAGTTAACACCCCCTACATATCCTCTACCTGGCCACAACCTTAAGAACCTTTCTCCTCGGCACATTCAGACAGATGCTTCAGCCAGCAAAATCCATCTCTGTCTGGTCCCACTTGCAGGATCTGGGGATTGTGTTGCTTCTTGAATGAGGCAGAGACTGTGCTGCAACACCATAGAAATAAAGAAGGTATAACAGCATGACTGTCCATTACAGGAGAAGGCACAGTGTTCATGCATGTCCTTGCATGTCACTCTGCATTCATGCACTTCATTGCATGTCACTCTGCATTCATGCACATTGTTGCATGTCACTCTGGAGGTATTACAGATTTTCTGCTATCATGCTGAAAGATGACTGCTTAAAATTGCACTGTATATGCATTAACATTTCCCATGTTGCTGGTGACCAAGGTATTAGCTGAAATGGGTCCATTTAAGGTCTGTTGTTAAGTACCAAGGTTAACAGAAAAAATGAATGTTAAGCACATCACCATCATCCATTGGAATCTTGCTCTTCAGCCTTCATAGGGCAAAGTGCTCTTTGGACCTAGAAGCTTTGCTTCCCATGGAGTCAAGTATTTCAAGAACATCCCCCATAAGCAAATGCCATGTATTGGCTGCATAGGATCAGTTGGTGTTCTCCTGGACTGCCATGTGTTGGCTATGTAGGATCATTTGGGGTTCTCCTGGACTGCCATGTATTGGTTATGTAAGATAATTTGGGGTTCTCCTGGACTGCCATGTGTTGGCTATGTAGGATCATTTGGGGTTCGCCTGGACTGCCATGTGTTGGCTATGTGGGATCATTTGTGGTTCTCCTGGACTGCCATGTGTTGGGTATGTAGGATCATTTGTGGTTCTCCTGGACTGCCATGTGTTGGCTATATAGGATCATTTGGGGTTCTGGTGGACTGCCATGTGTTGGCTATGTAGGATCATTTGGGGGTCTCCCGGACTGCCATGTGTTGGTTATGTAGGATCATTTGGGGTTCTCCTGGACTGCCATGTGTTGGTTATGTAGGATTATTTGGGGTTCTCCTGGACTGCCATGTGTTGACTATGTAGGATCATTTGGGGTTCCCCTGGACTGCCATGTGTTGGCTATGTAGGATCATTTGTGGTTCTCCTGAACTGCCATGTGTTGAGTATGTAGGATCATTTGTGGTTCTCCTGGACTGCCATATGTTGGCTATGTAGGATCATTTGGGGTTCTCCTGGACTGCCATGTGTTGGCTATGTAGGATCATTTGGGGTTCTCCTGGACTGACATGTGTTGGCTATGTAGGATCATTTGGGGTTATCCTGGATTGTCATTTGTTGTCTGTGTAGGATCAATTGGGGATCTCCTGGACCATGGTCTGGCTGCAGACCTTTGAGACTTGAATGTCTGTTTAGGTGGTGAGAGGTTGGTACTTAGTAAAAAAAAAGGTATGTGGCCTGGTTCATTTAGCTTTATGTGCATCTTGCATTATATAGAATGCAAAGTTTTCAAAGCACAGACTCCTTTTGTAGATAACCTAGAGTGTCTTGTTTGCTAATGACAAATCTCAGTTAAAGTTGTTTTTAATGGCATGTTTATTTGACTCAGTAACTATTATCTCTCATTGATGATATCCATATGTCTTTCTCTGTTAGTTGTGGCATTTTGTCATATTACTTGTACAAAGAGCAGTGCCCTTCAGTGTTTCATCTTTCTTTATACTATTATTCAATTCACACTATCCTTAAAGGTGTGGGGACCATTCTTTAATATCCAAGATATAGTCCCTTCTGTGATACACCTTCTGGTATGGTAGTTCTTCATGTCCTTCTCATTTTCTGTTCAGGCTTCCCTTATATGTTAGATGTTTTTAGTACATGTTTTAGGACTTATTCATGCTTTGTTTGATGTTCAAAAACAGAAGGACCAAGGGGCATGACATTTGGTTTGCTGTTTATGTTTATTTCAGATTTTCTTCTATCGCCATTTTTGTTCTTTGCATGTTATTTTATGTCCCTGATGTGGGATCAGTTATTGCACAGTACTGACTCACAGGCAAACATTTGAGGGTATTTTGTTCTAATCATACTTATTTGATGACTCACCATTAAGCAAATTCCTTTACGAGGGACTGTAAATCACATGACCTATGTTCCCGAGCAACAAAACAGAATAATGTGTGTAAGTGTGGGTACTAGTAGGGGTGTGGATGTTTTTTTTTCTTTAACCTGTCAGATTGTTAACTTTCCAAGACATGTCTCAGATAATGAGTTGCATTATACAAGCTAGCAGTATCACTTAACAGTAAGCTGCATGGTTCTCAGATTCAGCAGGTACTAATCACATCTTTCTTGGGGTGAAGGATATAACTGGGGAAGGTGACATCTTTTGAAGGCTCACATGCTGGGGACTTTGTAGTCAATTCTCAGACATTCTGGCAGGTCCTGTTGCTTTATTTTCTTTAGGAAATATTTCATTTTTCCAGATAGTTGTGTATTTTTCTCTTAATAAATATTGTCTTTTTATGAGCCATTTTTTCTACTACCATGTAACAGCTTTGTCATTTTAGATCATGAAGAACTAAGATGACTTTGGGGTCTTTCATACTTTTTGGCAGGAAGTTACATTTTGTGATCGTGGTACTAGTAATGAAGAAGAACTCTAGTGGATGTTGGCCTTCAGATCCAGTAGGCTGTGCATCTATACACGTCTTAACATAAAAGATAATGTACCATTACAAGACTTGATTAAACATGTGCACTGTTTGCTTATTACCCATATGCTCCACATTGTCCTTGTCATTTCGTTGTAATATGTCGTGAGTTTCTCTTTACTACATAATATGGAGATGTGAGTTAATTATTCTCATAGCATTGTCTTCCTTGTGATCTAGTTGTACCTCTGGATAGAGTTTGTCTTAATGTACTTGTCTTCTTTTAAATGAATGCTGGTTATGATCATTTCACGATTTTCACCATTTAGTCATTATTACCTGGCTGCATTTGTATCCACATAGTCTTGTTAATCTGCCTGCATGTTTGTACATTTACATAAAACAGTGTAAGAAACTTCTCTGTCTGGAAGATTTTCAGTCCATATATATCTAGTTAATCACTGTATGTTAATCAGATCAGATAATGGTAGTAGAAGTAGCGAACTTAAACTCGTCCTAAGTAAAAAAAAAAATACAAAATATATAATTTAAAATATTGTACAGAATTATTAAGTATTCAAAAGTAATCCAAGCAGGGTAGGCAGTCTGTTTCCAGTCAAAAATCCTTTATTAAGTACCTGCTTGGATTACTTTCGAATACTTAATAATTCTGTAAAATATTTCAAATTATATATTTTTTATCATCTTTTTGATTTAGGATGAGTTTAAGTTCTCTGCATCTACTACCATTATCTGATCTGATTACTATACAGTGATTAATTAGATTTATATATGGATTGAAAATCTTCCACACAGAGAAGTTTCTTACACTGTTTTGTTTCTGGACTCACTATACTTGTTTAGTGGGTTGTTTGAGACTTCGGAGATACCACAATGATTACTTGTTTTTTTTGTACATTTACATAAAATGTGTCTCAGTGGCTCCCTCTGAGTTCACTATTACAGATAGGCTCTTGATGTATTTATTGACATTTTTTAATATCCAATACTTTCCTCTATTTGCTGGTTCTTATGCTTTCTGTGTTGTATCTGCTTTCCCTGAAATGTTTGTTCTTCTTTTTGTGTCCCCATTCAAGTTACTGGTACTTGTTTTGCCACTGAAAGCCTTCCTGCTGTAATAATTTGTCCTCTTACACTGTTATATTGCCGTGTGCCTTAATGTGCAGTCTACCCTTGGTGACTTCATTATGGCTTTGGTTCACATTCTGTACCAGCTGTTAATACATACATACATACACACATACCTTTCAACTGCACATATTTTTGCAGAATGTCCAGATATTTACCTTATATTTTTTGTCCATTTTTCATAACATTGTGATTTTCTGGCAAATCCTTTATAATTCGTTAAAGACTGAAGTCAGAAAATGACAGACATTTCAGTTTCAGATTTCACACTCTTCAAAAAATCCAAGATAATATAAAACCTGTTATTCTATCAATTTTCTAGGTTTGTAGGAGCAATATTTAAAAAGTGTCCCTATTTTTGGGCCTTTGTCCCACCATTATTTATACCTTTGTTCACACTTCTTGCTCTAAGAGGTTGAGAGGTATGCATACTTCTAAGCTTGTACATATATCAGATACATTTCCTGTCAATGAATTAACGTTTACTGCTTAATGATGTCATAGGCATCACCTTTCCCAACTTTGCACCTCGATTCAATAATTACCTACTTTGTGTGTCACTGTGAAATCTGTTCATTGTTACTCGAAAGCTGTGATACATCACCCTGCTGTCTGCCCTTATCTCCCTGAAATGTAGCTCTCAGTCAGTCAGGGACAAATCTCGACAGAATCAGGAACAAATCCAGGATTAATCGGGGGCACATTTAAAATATTAGTACTATTAACACGAGACATTGACAGACTAACAGAATGTGAATTAGTATGCATTTTATGAAGTAAAAGAAGTCTATAACTCTAATTATTGTTGTCTTTCGGCTTTTCCCGGTTAGGGGTTGCCACAGCGGAACTCCGGTCCGCTTATGATTGGCAGTAGATTTTGACGAATGCCGAGGTGCCAGCTCAACGTTCAACCTTCAGTGAAGGCATGCCCATTTACGCATGTCTTTCGAACTTCCACCCAACCGCGGGGAGGACATGCAGACTCCACACAGAAGGCACTCCCCGCACTTCAGCCAAGAATCGAACGGGAGAACCTCTTGCTGTGAGGCAACAACACTACCGCTGCACCACCGCAGATGATAACTCTAATTATTGTCATTATTAAGTGTAATTTGCCACCTTTTCTCCAAAATTCCCCAGGTTTAGTAAGGACTAAGAAGGACAAAGCTAACGTCTGACTCAAAATCAGGGATGTCCCTGGAAATCAGGAACATTTGAGAGGTATGCTGTGAAATCTTGACCTCTCTATATGCACAGACCTTTATCTTACAGTTTGTTCATTGTGGTAGCTTTAACAGATGCCATCTGCTGCAAAGCTTTTTATCCAGTCTGCTACATCTGCTGAAGCTGTTTGTTTTCACTCATGTTTAATGGCAGTTGAGAACATTTTCTTAGTTATTTTAGCTGTCATCCACTTCCTTTTTCCTTTTATTTATGTCTTTCTAGACAAGAAGATGGCTTTTCTGTGAGTGCTTGTCTTTAGTCTCTGAAATCAGTCAATATTTACCTGCTAAACATACAATTTCCGGTTATGTACCAGCTTTCCTCAGCTCCCTCTTCTGCTGCATAGTCAGCACATGCTTACCTCTCTGCTTGATATTGGTTGCATTTTTAATATTTACTTTGCAGTTTTACTCTCCTTTATTCCATTCGTGGCATTTGCAGCATTTACTTGTATGTATTTTTTGTTGCTGTTGTTTAGCTTATTTTGATTATTTACAGTGAAATAGTGTTGGCGTCTTTTGATGCCTGTTTTTACAGCATCATGTTAAGTATTGTTGTTCTTAGCACATCTGCTCCTCCCGCCCCACCTAGAATGCATCCAGAAATCGAGCATTTGTTAGCTTAATATGTCTGTTGCAGTAAATCAATAATACATGAATATGTACCCTGGGAGAGGAACCGAAGGAATGCTGACCTCCCAAGGGGATTTAAGTCTGAATATTCAGTGTGGTTTATCTCAGCCTTGGCTGTTGATGTGCTGAAGTGTTGCCATCCACCTCCCTATGGACATATTGATTATGTCGATCATATTAACCCTCATAAGGCAAGTACAAATATTCAGTTACTGTCAGCAGATTTAATGAGTCTCTGAGGCAGGTTCTAACATTGCCACAACAGCTGTGGGAGAGTAGAATGCAAAAAAAAACAAACAATTTCCTGATCTTGTCCAGTGAAAAAAGGGGGAGGGGAAGCACTTGGTAGATGCGACTTCTTTAGCTGGACTGCTTCCATTCTTTTATATTATAGATGTTATGGGTGTACTGACAGGTGGAAACACCTGTATGTACCTTTGTAACCTTTAGGATACAGTAAGCTATAAAGGAATTTGTGTAGTAAGTTGAGGTTATTTGCCCTTTACACAGTGATGCCCTGAAGGACTTTGCATATGAAACTTAATTTTATACTTAGATCTCTCCTTTTCAAAAATCTACACTTCTTATGACATGAATCTACCTATTTGTTCACTGAAGACAGAAGGAGAGAGAGAGAGTGTGTGTGTGTGTGTGTGTGTGTGTGTGTGTGTGTGTGTGTGTGTGTGTGTGTGTGTGTGTGTGTGTGCGCACACGCGTATGTAAGAATATCTGTCTTTTGACTGGACACATTGATTATGGTCATTTTTACAGCTTAAAATTGTCTCTTATAATCCCTGTTTGTTCCTGTCTTGGTAGTTATTTTCCAGAAGGCTCTGGCTGTCAAAGGTTCTAATAAAGTAATATGGTGTCAAGAAAATTATGACCCTAAAGGAGACTTTAAACCAGTTTTCTTCAACTGTTAGGAACTGCCTATTGAATGACTATTCATAAGAAATATTAAGCCCATTAATATTTCAAACAAGTAAGAAAGCATTAAAAAGCTTAAATAATTCTTATTTGATGTA
This sequence comes from Protopterus annectens, assembly GCF_019279795.1. Lineage (NCBI taxonomy): Eukaryota > Metazoa > Chordata > Ceratodontiformes > Protopteridae > Protopterus > Protopterus annectens. The sequence continues at coordinate 906,853,258 of NC_056729.1, forward strand.
TATTTACATGTAAAGTGTGACTAGACTTAAAACTTTGTGCATGGATGGGCTTGCGCTAGTGCAATACAAAGGAATTTGGTTATTTATTTTTATTTATTTTTTAGCCAGGTTCAGTGAAGTGATCCAAAATGGACTCCTTTCACTCACATTCCAGGAGATGAAAAATAAAGAATAAATGCAGCAGAGCTAATGTCTATGTTGTGAGCTAAAAACATTCATTTACTATAGGATTGTGAATGATAACATTTTTAAGTAACAGTGGCACTAACAGAGCCAAGAAGGTAAGGTTTCATTGTACCTTAAATGTGTGGGAATACCGTAAGTTAATTTCCTTTACTCCTGTCAGTTTATGGGTTAAATGAGCTTCCCAAAAATGTAAAGCATTATAGCATGATTACAAAAAAGTAATGATCAGAAAATTGTAAATGGACATTTATGTGAATGTAGTGTTTAAAGCTGTTTCCCCCAACTTGTGGGAGGCACACACTCTGCTAGTTAAAATAATCAATATTTAAGGTCGTTTCTCATTCCTTCCAAGAACTTGGAGAAAAGTTTTTACTTTAGCAGACATTCTAACCAAAAGTCAGGTGGAGGTGTTATGATAGGGACTAAAGATAGTTATGAGACCTGTGATTATAACATGTTCAGTGATAACACCAGTACTATAGACTGTGTAACTGTGACAGCAAAGACGACCCTGGAGCATATAACAATTGTTGGAGTATATAGACAACCAAAGTCAAGTGCTGATGACCTACAGGAATTCATACTTTTCTTGCATGAAACACAGGAGGGAAGAATAATATTATCTGGGGACTTTACCAGAAAGATATTGAAATAAAATTGATTCAACAACATTACTAAGGAAATTATTCACTATGTATATTCAGGAACAATAATTGCTTCAGATTCTAAAAAAAAAAAAAGTACCAGGGAATGGAACATATACTATACATTGTTTGTGTTCCTAAAGAAATTACTGCTACTTCAAGTCAAGTTTTACCACCATTGATGTGCAGTGATCATGGGGTTATAAAGGTTAGTTTGTTGCTAGATAATTCTGCCAAACTGAAATCTAGATCAGTGCACAGAAGATTAATTACAAATGATATGGAAGCAAAACAGTCACTATGTAAAACTAACTGGTGTGATGTGTTTAGTGGAAAAACTGCAGGTGGAATGTGGAAAGTTTTGAAAGAGAAATTTTTGAGTGAAAAAATAAAAAAATGCTTACCATCAGGATCTAGGAATTCAATGTCAGGGGGATATATTTCCATAAAAGCAAGATACCTGATTAAGGTAAGAAACAAAAAATGTGAGAAACTGAAGAGGAGTTCAACTACAACTTTGAAAACTGAAGTAAACAGGCTGGACTAGTATGAGACAAGATCAAGAAAATTTTGAAGAAAATTTATATAAAGATATTGAGCATAATAGGAACCAGACCTCTCAACTAATTGGGGACAAATATCAACAGAATCCGGGACAAGTCACGAAAAAATCAGGGACAATCAGGGACACTTTTAAAATATTAGTGCTATTAACCTGAAACATTGACAGAATCAGAGCATATGAATTAATACACATTTTCTGAAGTAAAAGGAGTTTATAACTCTTAATTATTGTTATTATTCATTAAGTGTAATTCACCACTTTTCTTCCAAAAGTCACTAGTTTTAGGAGGGATTAAGAGGGACAGAGTTAAAATCTGAGTCAAAATCAGGGACGTCCCTGAAAATCAGGGACAGTTGAAAGGTATGATAGGAACCCTTATTGTGTGTAGATTCTAAAAGTTATTCTCAGACACAATAGATTATAGATATATTTGCAAATTTCTTAAGCAAAACACTTTGGCTCTACAAAGGCAGTGATAAATTGGCCTAGTGACATCCAGATAACTGCAGAAACTGGAATCAAATTAGATTATATTGAAAAATAACTGTGCAAACTGGATCCAAAGAAAGCACAGGGAGGAGACAGAATTTAGTAATAATGACCTGAGAAAACTTCAGCAAGACTTACAGTAGCATTTTGTCTATTATTCACTAGGGTGTATAAATATGGGGAGATTCCTCAAGACTGGAGACATGCACTTATTAAATCTGTCTTTAAGGGAAAGGGGACAAACCCAGAGTCATATAGACCCTAAGTGTGGAAAAATAATGGAGAAGGTAATATTGGATAAGTTATTGTCAGAATTGGATAGGTTGGGGCTTGAAACCATATATCAGCATGCATATGTTGAAAGTAGATCTATTCCTACCTGAAACATGATATTCTGTTACAATATAATAACAGCTAAAAATGAAAAATTGTGCTGTGATGTAATTTATATAGATTTAACTTTTGCATTTGACAGGGTCATACACAAAACACTGATCAATTAATTAGAACAACTAGGTATTGATGTACTCTTGATAAGATGGATACCTGCATGGCTTACAAACAGGACATGGCAAGTATCACACAGCAACTGGACAGGTGAAATTCTTGGTTACAGTCAGGGTGTCCTACAGGATTCTTTCCTATGATCTTACATGTTTAGATTAAATGTTTCAGAGCTAACTTTCTCTAGTGTAGTGGTTGTAACATCTGCTTTACATGTAGAACATTCTGAGTTCAAATGCCCAGTAGAACCATTATGCTCCCATTGGGAAGCAAAGTCATTTAAAATAAGTGTACACTTGGGAGAGAGTTTACAAAAATAACTTCACTGACAAAACCACTTTGGTACTGAGTTCATACAGTGCTCATACTACCCTCAGAATGAAAGTTAGAGTTATTTGAGGTGTTCTACAGTCTATATGCAGATGACCTGAAATTGGGTAAACTATTACATGTGATACAGATAAGTCATGTCTGCAAAAGAACTGGACTAAATTGACTATTTGGGTATAGGAGACTAATATGCTGATAAATACATCAAAAATTAATCATATGAAATTTGGAAGACATAAATTGAAAGGTGAATATTTAATGCAACACACAGTGATTGAAACTTTCCACTCATTTAAGGACCTGGGTATATGGGCAGATCCATCTTTGAGTTTTTCTAATCATATCAACCAATTGGTTAATGATAATTATAGAACTATAGGTTGTATACAAAGATTTATAAAGTCTAGGAAATCAGAAATTATGAAGTCATTGTTAATTACATTAGAACCTGTCTTGAGTATGGAATAACAATATGGAAACCCTATAAGAAAACAAGCATGAGTAAACTGGAAAAAGAGTACATTGAAATATATCAAGGGCATCCATGGATATGACAATTTAAGTTGTTATGAAAGACTTAAATGTCTGAACTTGTACAGTGTCTCTTACAGATGTCTAAGAGGAGATCTTGTTCAGGTATATAGGTCATTTAGAGACAACTACTTCTGGGAATGTTTAGGGTTATCAAATAGTAGTAGAGAATCATCAGACAACCTATGTAGGAGATTCTATAGGCATGAGAAGTGCACTAATTGGTTCGCTGAGAGAGCAGATGATGCATGGAACAGACTACCAAATGACATTAAAGCATGTACTTGTTTAGATATGTTTAAGAACAGCCTGGGCACTTATTATGGAAACAGGTGTTTTGGTATATTGGCAAGTTAGAAGGACATTAATGCTCTTGCTTGAAATATTTGTATGTATGTATGTATGCATTTTTAGATGATGGTGCTCAGATTTCCAGAATATAAGATGTAGCATTTTGACAAAAGAAATTACTAAATGTTGGAAGTGGTTAAAGTAAACATAGTTACTCCTGATGACAATATGCAGTTTGAAAAGGAAGACTAAAAAGAGTGTTGAGATCCATCCATCCATAACCCCTTTTCCCCATTTGTGCACATGGGGTCGGGAAGTCACTTTAGCAGTGACAATCTTTTAGAGCAAATGTCTATACTACTGGTTGGCTAGCCCTGCCATGGTTGTTCTTCCATAACGTACATGTGCACACTCACACCCACAACTAACTTAGAGTGCCCAATCCACCTGCTGCTTGCCTTTGGAATGAAGGAGGAAACCCTTATGAGCACAGAGAGGACATGCAGACTCTGCATAGAAGGTACCCCAGTTGAGAATCGAACTGGAGAACCTCTTGCTGTGAAGCGACAATACTACCTGTTATACCACTGTGCCACCCAATGAGATACATGCATGAATATGAAGAAGAAGAGGAGTGTTTTCCTTTAAATCAAAGACACTAAAGACTTTTCGCACTTTGCTTAGTTATTAGTTTGTTTCTGTTTGTTGATAGGGATTCTATCTTTGCAGAATACATTTTTAAGGTGAGTGTTTGTAAGTCAGACTAATTCACAAATAGAACTTTTAAAACTGTACTAGGTGTGAACATACCCCTTATGTGCATGATGTAGCAGAAATGAAAGACATAGCACTTAAAAATACACTGTATGCAAGATAGATTCTGAATGCTACCTTCCTGCACTTGAACTCTTGTATCAAGTACTTCTGTTGAAAAATTTAGTGTGAGGTTAAGGGGTACCATAGCCCCAGTGCACGCTGTTCACTTTGTGACTGTAAAACAGACTCACTCTTTAAGAAACAAAAATATTCAAAAAATTCTAGTAGTGGGAGTTAAGAGAAAAGGCACAGTGTCCTCTCCCTTATAAATACTTTGTTCTTATCAGAAAGTGTTGAGTCTGCCGTTTAGATACTTAAATCTTGTCAAAATATAGTAAAACAGTGTTAATTTAAGTTGGGTGGCAGTGAAAGAGGAGTACATGTTTTGTACAACATTGTTGTTTCTGTTTCTTGACATCACCACTGTCATTTATATCATCGGTGCCTTTCAGCCAATGAAACATGCCCAGATCTGTACCAAACATCTGGGGAGCCAGTAATCTGTGCCGCCACCTTTTTTTCTGCTGAAGGCCCAGGAAGAAAATGTCCAAGGCTGCAAAAAAACTCTACAGGTAGATATAAGCAGGTATATTTAAAGTATAGTGATGGTAGCTTGCACAGATACAAGAAAATATTACAACACATTTATAGTACATCTTGGTGAAAATATTTGCATTGTACTTTGTTATAAAGTAATAATTTACAATTTTCCTGTGTATGTCATCCTCAAACTGCTGCTGCTGGTCTTCAGCCTTCCTTACAAAACTTTCATCAAAAAGGTGCTTTGCCTGTCAGAATTCCCTGGTTAACAAATAAAATAAATACATATATCACACTCCAGCAGATGGCATATCGCACAGTATTGGAGTGCTAGAGTGAAACATAGCAGAGACAGTCTCAGTAATTTTTGTTGGTATTTTAGAGAAGGAGTTAATATTTATTGATAAGAACATCACACTATTACACTAGATTAAAAGATCTGTTTTAACTAATAGTCTTTGCTGAAAACATGTAGAGATGCCACTTGTTAACCTGAAAATTAAAGCAGTGGGACAGAAAACAGAAATTTGGTGACTAACAGATACTCTGTTGTTGAATGGGTATAACAGTGATCCCCCTTGCAGGGGGAGCAAAGTGTTAGCTGGGATATTTTACTGTTAGAGAGCTAGAAGCAAAAGAGGGGCTACACAGAAAAATGGAGTAGTTCAGCTGAAAGAGGAATGTACATTCACCCTTGCAGTCCTTATCTTAAGGGTGTACTGGTAAGTAAAGGTGCAGGCTGCTTTTAATTTGGGGACTTATTTTAGTTTAAAGGAGTTCAAAATGCTTGACTCTGAATCATCATGCTCAGGTTCCTGAATTTTTGGACTGTGACTTTGTAGTCCATATTAGAGCAGAATGGACTGACTAGGAAGATGGCAGTTAGTAGTGTCCAGCAAGGATCTAAAAAAACATGGCTTTTAATTGTGCAGAATTGTTCCCACAGTCAGGACATGTGCATACAAGGTGCAAGTGAAATTAATCATGCAAGGCTTAATGTGTTGGGAGAGCAAAGTGAAAAGTACACTTCCAGTTCTGTCCTTGATGGACCACAGAACAGGGACAGGGGATGGCGTAGATGAAAGGGAACAAGAAAACTCTGTAGGAGGGAATTTGGAGTAGCTTGTAAACAGCAAATCAAATTATGTATGCCTAGCTATAATGGATCATCGATTATTCATTTTTGTTTATGCAGTTCTTATTTTACTTCAAATGCGTTAGTTTTCCTATGAAATTTCCAACTTTTTTTCTCTATGTTGTCTTCTGGGATGAGCTTGAAAGTGATCCATTGAGATCAGTGCTGTAACCCAATTAACAAATATGTATATGTCTATATATGTATATGTCTCTCTCCAGATATATATATATATATATATATATATATATATATATGCATACATACGTACACATATATATAGGTCTACTTCAGAAGACTGAAAAGCCAAAAGACTGAATCCCAAAGGACTGAAAATTCAAAATACTGAATGATGGAATTTTCCCCTTCTCCACTGTTGTGCAATCTTGGAGTTGATATATATATATATATATATATATATATATATATATATATATATATATATATATATATATATATATATAGCAAGGGGTGTGGCGGATGCAGGGGGGCTTGCCCCTTGCATTACAAATGTGTTCAGTATTTTGAATTTTCAGCCTTTTGAGATTTAGTCTTTTGGTTTGTCAGTCTTCTGAAGTAGACCCATGTATGTATGTGTGTATATATATATATATATATATATATATATGTGTGTGTGTGTGTGTGTGTGTGTGCATATTATATATATAGGTTCATAGGTTGGTACTTTAGTAGTACCCTAGACCCTTGTACTAGCAGCTAGTACCCTTGGCCCCTATCTAGTAGTGCTGTTGGTGTGATCCCCGGTGTGAACTTTCTGTTACCCATCTACTCATCAAGGTTCCTCTTGAAGAGTGATAGTGAGGGGCTCTGTCTTATGTAGATCGGGACCCTGTTCCATAGTAAAGGAAGTCTCTGCGAAGGGAATCTATCCCTCCAGCATGTTCTTTTCATTGTTGTGTTGAGGTTTATATCCCTAGAGCATGTAGCTCGAGTAGATTTGGTTTTGCTAAGATGGAGCATGTTCAACAGTTCTGGGTTGGACATGGCTGTGTACGTTAGACAGAGATCGCCTCTGAGAAAGCGGTATGCAACAGAGAACAGTCTTAGCTT